>NW_028300599.1:0-69690 GCF_049724085.1 Artemia sp. Qi Xiang Cuo
ATAACTTCTTTCGCCTTTCGTTAGGGTCCTATTTGAATAGCATATGACTTTTTCTATATATTGAGGGGGTTCCTGTAGGGATTCGGGGTAGTTTTCCACGGGGATTAATTGGGAAAGGATTGCACCGATGCCTAGAGTTGAGGCGTCTGTCGTTGTTTGAAATTTGAAATTGTTTTCAAAGTCTGGTAGTGAAAGTATTGGTTCAGAAGTAAGTTCTTTCTTGAGAGTATCTAATGAAGTTTGAGCTTCATTCGACCAGGTGATAGTTTTGTTATCCCCTTTAGTCAGGTCTGTTAGGGGTTTAGCTATTTGGGCGTAGTTGCGTATGAATTTTCTAAAATAACTTGTTAAACCAATAATGCCTCTCAATTGTTTCATAGTTTTTGGCGGCTTAAGATTCTCTACACATTTTATCTTCTCAGGGTCCGGTGATATTTGACCTTGAGTCACTATCATTCCTAAGAATTTTATTTCAGATTGAAATAAATTTATTTTTTCAGGACTAAAATTTCAGATTGCCTTCTCTGAACTTTTTTAAAACCTTGGTTAATGTATTCAAATGGCCCTCTGGGGTTTCTCCTACACAGATGACATCATCGAAGACTTGAATAATATTTTCTATACCTTGTAATAAGTGTAACAGAGGTCTACATAGTGCACTTGAACTAGTTTTGAGTCCGAGGGGTACTCTTAAATACTCATAAGAACCACATTCGGTTGTCGAAAAGGCCGTTTTATAAACGTCGTTATCTGCTATCTCAACCTGATGATAACCTTGTGTGAGGTCAAGAGATGTAAAAATTTTATTTTTGGTTGAGATGGAGTCTAGGATCTCATCAATTCGGGGCAGGGGAAATTTGTCGCTGACTACCTGCTTATTTAAGGCTCTATAATCTACTACAAGTCTAAGGTCCTTGTTATTTTTTGGTACTAGTATAACAGGGGCTGAATACGGGCTTATACTTGGCCGTATGATATTGTTTCTTTCTAATTCGCGGATTTTATTTTTTAACCAATCCTTATAGGGATAAGGTATGCGATAGGGTTTTTTAGCTACAGGCAACCCTGTAGTTTGGATAGAATGTTCATAGAACGGTATCAATCCAATATCTTCTTCACATGTGGAAAATATATCTCTGAAGTCCCAGAGCAATTCACATAATTTTTCTTTTAATTTTGTATCTTGGATATGGTCTAACTTAAATTTTTCCAAAAACTGGGATCTTGTTAGGGGGTTGCTATTCTTTGAATTGCTAACACCAACGATATTAACTAAGCTTTCCTTGGAGTTTTTCTACTTGTTTAGTTCCTGCTCAGAAATAAATTGAATTTCAACGATGCGTGTTCCCTTTTTTAATGTAATCGTATCGTTTTCATGCGTATTGGTCAACCAAATAAAGCCTCCTCCTTTCTCATATAAAATGATGTGTTCTTCACAAAACAGATTTTCGGGGATTTCTTTGCACGGGGATGCAAACCAAATTTCGGAATTGCCATTTACATGGGTGATCATTTGTGAAATTTGCACTCTTTGCATTGTTTTTGGGGGAATTTTTGTTTTACGTACCGTGAATCCATAATATTTCTCTTCCAAGTTATTTTCTATTAAGTTAATATTGGCGCTTGGTTGCGTCAAGTCTTCCGCTTTTGGGGTTCATTGTAAGGGTAAATCCAAGTCCTGTCCCCTTACAATAGTACTTAGATTTATTATTTCATTCCATAATTCAGCTATTTTCTTTATTTCTGTTTGTCTATACTCCTGCGTTTTCCCTATTTTTGCTTTTATTGACTCGATCCATTTGCTGCTTGATTTTCTCCCACAAGACGAGAGATGGAGTACAAAATACTTTATTCTATTCACTGTTGCTTCCCCTTTCTCCACGCGTCGGAGAATATGATCGTATGGATACACGAGTCTGTTGTTCGCTATATCTAATAACACCTTATTAGATTTTAGAAAATTAGCACCAATTATAGCCTCATATGGGATATTTTTGCATATGATGAAGTTTGTAGGGAAGATTCTGTTATCTCTCGTCACGTCTAGACGTATGGAGCCTATCGCTTCCAGCCTATGTCCAGTGACACTAGTTAAACTGGGAATATTGAAATTTTTCCGTCGCTTAATATACACTGGTAGCCTATTGAATACATTCGAATTTATTATGTTAACTGACGCGCCGGAATCTATTAACGCTTTGAAATTAATACTTGTAACGCTAAAATTATTTAATATAGGTAATTTGTCATTGTTGTCACTCGAGGGAGGGAAGATTGTTGGAAGAGACTTATGAAAAATAATGGCCTCCAGGGTCCCGGCTAATTTTCTTAGGGGCCTAATTCGTTTCCCTGTGCGCTTATTTGATATGTTGGGGTGGGACATTGGGATTCGGTGGGAATTTCACCTACTAGGGAGCCTTCTTCAACTTGGAACCTCCCAAGTTGATTGACATTTGATTTTCTTGACTGCCACGTATTATTGCGTGGGACAGGGTTTCTTGTGCCGACGGCTAGCGGCATTTGATTATTTGGTATTGACGAAAAATTTTTTTCGTTTATTGAGAAATTTTTTTCGTTCTCAAACGGAAAAAATATCTTCTGTCATTGCCCGTATTCCTGTTAAATCCAGTTGGATATACTGTTCGTGAATTATATTGGTACATGTTTTTTCGCAGATTTGGGTTGGGGAACCGATAATTATTTTGTCGGTTGAGAGAAGGATTTGAATAGGGTCGGGGAGGCGTATATTGGGAAGGATTTGAATAGGGTTGGGGGGTTGTATATTGGTAAGGATTTGCGTATTCCAATCCTTGTTGGTGTAGGTTGCTGAACGATGGGAGACGAGGGGGGGTTACTTCCATAACTTCCTGACATATTGTTTTTTAAGTCTGGTCTCCCGAAAAAACGGCTGTTAAAACTAGGGGTTACTTGCGCAAATTTTTTTGTACGGCATTCCCTGGCAAAATGTCCTGATTTATTACATGTATACCATATAAGTGGGGGATTGTTCACGTAGTTTGTCGTGTTTGTGGGTACAAAGCGCACCTTTCTTTGTCTGGTAGGGGTTGGAGATCTATTTTGGTTTGGTCTGGGTGAATTTTCTCTCGAAAAGAATCCTGGGTAAGTTCCTCGTGATAATCCCGGATTTGAATTTTCTACATTGTTTATTCTTGACTTATTGTGGCTTGCCACAATCGAATCAATTTCGATCATTCTTTCTACTTTTTGGACTGCCAGCTCTAATGTTTGAATATTCTTTGATATTAACATTCGGTACAGTTTGGGGCTCAATCCTTGCATGAAAGCATTTAGCACAATTTTATTATATAAAGGACCAGCTTCTTTCCCGTATTTAGCTTCAATAGATACCATTACTCTGCGCAGATATTCTCTAACATTTTGGGTTTTGTCGAAACATATGGTTCCGTGCTTTAACTTGTGTGTTGAACTAGTTTCAAAAAATCTTTCTTGAAATTCTTTTAGCAATTTTTCAATTCAGTTTCTTGGAAGATTTTTGTTTTCCCCTATTGTATTTTTTATTTGTTTGAAGAATGTTAGAGCTTGCCCCTTGAGTTTCATTAACAACATTCCTTCCAATGATTTCAAATCTGTTCAAGTTACCTCCACAAATTGATTTAATTGGATAATAAATTCATATACATCCGAACTTCCGTTATATGGGGGTAGTGACTTTGAAATTTCCACTCTTTTGGCAATAATTTTTTGCTTTAATAATTGTGCGTTTTCATCTAACGACATATTGATTTGTTTTTTTGATAGATTAAAAATCAGTACTGGTTCTATTTGTTTTGATACTATTTAAATTTGATACTTCCCAATGTAATATATTTTCTTTTCTACTATTTTCAGGGGATTTAGGCTTAACAAAATATTGAACTTCAAAGCATGCACAAAATATCACACTTCAAAGCATGAACAAAATATTACATTTTCCCAATGCGTAATATTTCTCAATATTCTTTTCTTTTTTGTAGACGATTTTGTCCCGGTGTTTTAGTACCTTAAACCCGCGCCGTCCCAATTCTAATGGGGGGGGGTTTAAATGTACAATATATTATAAATAACAGAGGGGGGTTTTCAATCGTTAATTGGCTTTATTGATAAGGGAGTTTCGTTCTTGTACTTTAAGTTAATTCTTTGTATATGAGTTCCTCATTTACTTATTTCAGTGGGGAATTATTAGTTAAACTCTTGGTAGAAGTTTCACGAATGGCATGCCCGAGTGGAGGCTGAACTTCCAGTGTAGGGAGCTTAAATTAGCGGTACAAAACGGGGAGCTATATTAATTGCCATACTTAGTTGAAATCAGATTGTATGGCATCAGGGTCCCTCGAGAACGAGTGGAGCCACAAGGAGAAGCTATCATGAGAAACACTAGAATAAAAAGAATGAAGATAAGAAAGTGATGTATTTATTTACTCACATATCGAACAGAGCTTCTGGTATATCAATACACTAGCAGTAAAAGACAATGGGTTAAAACTGCTCACTGGTTATAAGTAACGTTC
Source organism: Artemia sp. Qi Xiang Cuo (assembly GCF_049724085.1). Classification (NCBI taxonomy): domain Eukaryota; kingdom Metazoa; phylum Arthropoda; class Branchiopoda; order Anostraca; family Artemiidae; genus Artemia; species Artemia sp. Qi Xiang Cuo. Next base: position 4,530 of record NW_028300599.1, read on the forward strand.
AGTACTTCTGTCTATTAATTAAACACAGATTCAACATGAGTGAATAATTCAAAATATAACTTATAAGAGACTCCTTATCGAATCTAAACCCTTCTAGACTGAAAAAAGACTCAATTAAAGGCTGATGCAAGACTGGAATAAGACTCGCTCAAAATTGCTAAGTTCTAGCTATCTACTATTTCCAGTTTCGCCAGAGGTTACGTCCGGGCGTTACTAACAAGTATATTATTCAGATCCTATTGGTTTCACTATTTGTCCTATATTACTATTGGACCAATCAGCTAGTTGATTTTAATTAACTTTTGAACCGGCTTATGATTCTTCTAAAATTTCGCTTCGGAATTCTTCCTAGCATGATACAATTTTTTACATGATACATAGTTTCACATTGTATTTCATGCAAATATTTTCTGAAGCTTTACCTTGTAATTTATGCAATTTTTGACACATTTTATGCAAATTTTAAACCCAAGATTTAGATTACATGGTTGGTTGCGTGTTATGTGAAATTGATTATTCTGAATATTTATTGCTATTACTTTTTTTTGTGGGAAAGATTTTTCATAATTACAATTGTAATACAATGTTTTTAAATTTTACAATTAAGTGTTACTTTAATTTTGTGGGTTTATACTGGGCAATTATATTTTACTTGGAAAGTTTTCGGGGTCTTGAAAATCGATTCCATTACACTCCCGATGAAATTTTCCCCCAAATATTTTCGTGTATTTCCTATATAACAAACTCTATACGTTAAGACTAGGCCACTTTCTAATAACCTACAGTCCTTTCCCCTGGGGCTACGGTGGCCATTTTCTCACCAGAGGCATAGTTATTAGATCTTTCAACTATGCAGAATGAAATGGTTATCTCAAAATTTGGTCGAAAGTCTTTCTGAAAGAAAGGGCGTTGGCTGTCCTCCAATATTTTTGGTCTCTTAGCTGTCCTCCAATATTTTTGGTCTCTTAAAAACGGCACTAGAACCCTTTATTTTCGTTCGAATGTGCCTTCTACTGATTTTCTAAGACCATTGGCTTGATAGAATCGCCCCTGGAAAAAACAAAACAAAAAATAACAACAACAAATAATCACGCATCCCTGATGTTTCTATTGACAAAAATTAAATGCCAATTCTTTTGATGTGTCAGTCGTTATTGTATTTACATTTTCCAGAGTTTTAGTTCCTATTGGGCCGAGTCGGTCCTTACTTACAGTTCGTTAACCAGAACTGTTTGAATAAAGCTGTTGTTGATAAACTGAAAAAGAAGGTGTTGCATCTTATACAGGAATTTGATTTGGTATTGTCACTGGATAACCTCTGTCTGCTGTCTCCTTCAATTTTGCCTGTATATTTTTGATCTTCGATTTCCATCATGTTTTTCAAAACTATTTTCGGAGGGGGAAACCCACCAAGGAAAATCAGGAGAAAGGCAATCCGCAACATTTTTTAGGGGGAAATTATGTTACCGGTGAATTTCCCCTGTATTTGTTTTTACTAACATCAACGGTCTAAGAAAACGTTAAGCTGATACAATTTTATATTAACTAGATTATGGGTTGTTCAAAAAGGAAAAAATCAAATTCCTTAGTCTCGTTTTCTCCTAAATGAGTTTTAAATAGCAGGACGATTTCACTTTCAGGTTGAAAACTGTCCATTGAGTTTTCTACGCCCACTGTTCAGTCTGATTTCTCGGTTTATGTCATATGTGCTCTGGTTGGGAATTCTCTACCAGAGCATTTGAGATGCAAGTTTACGCTATTTTCACTTAAAACACATTTAACAAATTCCTTGCGACAAAAGTTCAAGGTCTTTTTTCTCTCTTTTTCAAATTTAGCATATAGTAAAATCTGATTTTCTACTGTTATTTTAATTTATTTATTTACTATTTTACAATTTGTGGATGTGTTAGATTCTGATTCCATCTTTAATGTGTTGGAACAAGTCCCGCATTCAAGAAAGAGGAAGGCCATACAGAGTTTTTTAATTTCTTTTGATTTATTTTTGATAAATCAAATTTCTTTTGATTTAATTTCTTTTGATTAGTGTTTCCTCAGCAAGATAGCTGTTAAAGGCAATATAAATTATCATAAGCTTGATTTTTGCTTTTGGCTGATTGTAATTTTGCCGGGAATATTATATTCATAATTTATAATAAACAGAAATGAACAGAATTATAATTGGTAGGTTCTGGAATTACAATGTTTTTGAAATCCAGTTTTGTAGCTTTTATTTCTATGATTATATTTTGACAGCTATTACAATATATAGTTGTGCATACGATTGGCATTTTTGTATATATTTTATCTTATTAAAAATACCTGTGTAGTCTCTTCAAAAAAATTCGCATTTTTGCGTGTGCAATTCAAGTAAACATTTAGTTTTACTTCAGTTCAAACAGATTCTGACATCACTCCGGTTTGTAATCAACTAAAAAAAACAAGTTTTTTTTAATTTTATTTCTGATCGTTTTTTAAATAATGCTGGGAAATCTGGCGCCCCCTTCATGGAAATGTTCATTCTCCCAATTAAAAATCCCCCATGGGAAGATACTCCCCCATAGCCCCTACTCCAACCCCGACCCCCCCCTAGAAAATAAATCATCCTGAAAACACCTGTATACATCCCAAAAACCAATACTATGTGTAAGCAATGGGCAACGCTTACAATTTGCAGCCCATCCCCCAGAAACTCTGGGGGATTAAATCATCCTCAAAGACATATTAGTTAAATTTTCGACTATGCTGAACAAAATGGCTATCTCAAAATTTTGATTGGGTGACTTTGAGGAAAAAATAAGCGTGGGAGGGGGCCAAGTTGTGCTCCAATTTTTTGGTCACTTAAAAAGGGCACTAAAACTTTTAATTTCCGTTAGAATGAGCCCTCTCGCGATATTCTAGGACTACTGAATCGATACGATCACCACTGAGAAAGTCACACTCAAACAAACAAAAAACAAATAAACACGCATCCGTGATCTTTCTTCTGGCAAAAAATGCAAAATTCCGCATTTTTGCAGATATGAGCTTGAAACTTCTATAGTAGGGTTCTCTGATACGCTGAATCTGATGGTGTGATTTTCATGACTTTTAGGGGTTGTTTTTACCTTTTTTCAAAAATAAGGCAAATTTTGTCAGGTGCGTAGCTTTTGATGGGTACGACTAACCTTGATGAAACTTATATATTTGAAACCAGCATAAAAATCTTATTCTTCTGATGTATCTATTGGTATCAAAATTCCGTTTTATAGAGTTTCGGTTACTATTGAGCCGAGTCACTCCTTGCTTACAGTTCGTTACCACGAACTTTTTGATATTTTGCACTGCAATATTTTTAAGCCATGTTCTATAAACTTTATAATTACATTTAAAGTTAGACAACTACTAGAATGTAGAATTGTGCATACCAGCAGCTTTTGTATATTTTTGATAGGCAGTGCAATAGCGCTGCCTAAATAAAGAACAATGTTGGCACAATGTATTATTTATCTTTTGGTTTGTTTAGACCAGGGCACTTCGTATTGAATGAATTGTCGTAGAGACTTTGCAAAGAGCTCATTCGATTGGAAATTGAAAGGGGTAATGCCCTTTGTAATAGTCGGAAGTAATTGCAAGGCTACTAACCCCCCTCCTACGCACACCATTTTCTCAAACACTTCCAATAAAAATTTTGAGATAGACATTTTGTTAAACGTAGTTAAAAGGTCCTGAAAGTGTGAGTTTGAGGATGACTCCCCCCACAGTTCTCAGGGCAATGGTTGAAAGTTATGCACTGGGGCATATAAGGTTTTTATGGAAAGCGTTGTCTTAGAAATTTCAAAAAGAGCTCATTCGATTGGAAATTGAGAGGGCTAGTGCTCTTTTAAATAGTCGAAAGTGACCGGAGGGCAAAGGCCCTCCTCCGCCATGGCCATAATTTCCCCAAACATTTCCGATCAGAATTTTTTATACCCATTTTAGAAATTGAGCAAAATAATCGGAGGACAGCTAACCCCCCTTCCAAACACACACGTCGTATTGTCCAAAAATGTATCTAATAGAAATTTTGAGATAGCCATTTTATTCAAAATGGTCCAAATATCATATAACAAGGTTTTTTGGTTGAAACAAACCCCCAGAGCCAGGAGGCAAGTGTCTTAAATTGTTCCCCTGGGCTTTTAAGGTTTTAATGAAAGGGATGGTTGTATAAACTTTAGGGGGGGCTCATTTGGTTTGAAATTGGGAGTTATAATGATTTTTTATGAGTCAAAATTATGGAGGGAAGCTAGATACCCCCCCACCACCTAACTCTTCACCAAACGAATCTCATCAAAAATTGTGAGATAGCAATTTTGCTCAAAATATTCAAAAGAAGTTAAAAAAGTGCCACTAGTGTTGACACGACCCACCAGTTCACTGGGGATAGGATTGCAAGTCATGTCCTGGGGCATATAAGGTTTATATAGAATGGGTGGTGTTATAAACTTCAGATGGGACTAATTTGATTTGAAATTAGAAGTTATAGTGCCCTTTTAAAGAGTCAAAGTGATTTGAGAGCAACCAGCCCCTCCTCCACCCTCATCATTTTGCTTTTCACCTCCTATCAAATTTTGGAGATAACAATTTTTTTCATTGTAATTGAAGGGTCCAGAAACTATGCATGTGAAGAAGACAACCCTCCACCCCCCACTGTTTTCAGGACAAGGGTTGTAATCTGTGCCCCGGGGCTATATAATGTTCCTTTAGAAAATTTGGTCGTATATTCTTTGGAAGGGACTCATTGGATTGGTAATTGAAAGTTATAGTGCCTTTTTTAAGAGTCAAACTGGTCAGAGCGCAGCTATCCCCCCCACCCTCACCCACAAATACATTGTATTTTCCCGAAATGCATCCAATAGAAATTTGAGACGATCCTTATATTAAAAATAGTATAAAGATCGTATAACAAAGCCTTTGGAGTTGACACAAACGACCAGAGCCTAGGGCGAGAGTTGTAAGTTATGCCCCTGGTGGATTTGATATTCTTATGGAAGGGATGGTTGTATAAACTGTATGTGTGGCTCATTTGGTTCAAATTGGAAGTTCTAGTTCCCTTTTTAAGAGTAAGTAGTGATGGAGATCAACTAGCCCCCTCCCTTTCCTCAACTGCTTCTCTTTTCACCAAACAGATCAAATTGAAATTATGCAATGGTAATATTTTTAAAAATAATCCAAAGAAAATATAACAATGCTTCCAAAGTTGGTACAACCACCCGTAGCCCAGGGGCAAGGGCTTTAAGTTATACCCTGGGGGCATATAAAGTTTTTATGGAATGCGTGTAAAGGTATGCATGTTTGACTTCTTCTTTCCCAAAATATGAAGGGCATTATAGTGAGTCTTTCAGGGAAAGTTGAGGGTAGTGTTGAACTAAATCATAACATGCTATGTGTATATGGGTTTTCAAAAGGGTGTAACTCAGGAATTACTGAGTATACTAATTTTGAGTTTTAGGAAATGATAAGGGAGATGATCAATTGACCAAAAAGGCAATATTTGCACGCTACTACTACTACAACTACTGATGCTTCTACTGCTACCACGGGTACTTTTACTACTACCACTACTATCACTACAACTACTACTTCTGCAGCAAGTATTACTAAGGTTAAGGATATTGAAAAAAAATCTGAGGAAATGTTGAAGGGAAAATTGAACTAAATAAAAACATACTGTGTGTACATAGATTCCTGATGCAAGCGTATCGGCAATATATTTGACCGGCCTATCGTACCAAGAGCAAAACTTCAGGAAAATCATGGGTGTAATGTTCATTTGACCAAAAGGTAAAATGTACCTGATACTATTTCTATTAATGCTGCTGATACTGCTGTTACTGCTAATAATTATACAGTATTACTGCTGCTACTGTTCATACTACTACCACTACTGCTATGATACTATCACAATTAAGGCTATACGCATGAAGGTGAAAAGTTGACAGAATATTGAGGGGGAACTTGAACTAAATCAAAACATACTAAGCGCATGCAGATTGTCAAAAGAAAGTCTCAAGTATTGATTTGGGTATCAAGTTGAAACTTTCGGAGAATACTTAAAGGGGAAGATCAATTGACAAAAAGGTAATATATACATGTCACTACTAACACTAAAAACACTGCTACTTTTACTTATGCTACTACTGCTACTAAACCTCTCCAACTACTATTTCAGTTGCAAAAACTTGTAAGACTTAAAGTATTAAGGTGAAAAGGGCATCAAAAGGGTGTTAAAAGCGCATATCAACAATATTTTTGGAACGGCTTAACGTGTCAAGATGAAACGTCCAGGGCATCATGAAAGCGATATTCAACTGACCAGAAGGCAATATGCATATGCTACTACTGCTATTAATACTGCTACTACAACTATAACTACTAATACAACACTAACACTGCAATCACTTCTACTACCACCGAAAATACTGTGATAATAGTACTTTTTAGGCTACATCCATGGAGGAAAAATTTGTGAGAATATTGATGGTAAATTCAAACTAATAAAAGACACTATGCACATTTAGATTGTCAAAATAGCGTATTTACAGAATTAATTTGTGTTTTAAGTTGGAACTCTCAGAAAATACTTAAATGGGAAGATCAATTGACCAAAAGGCAATATTTGAACACTACTACTAATGCTACTGCTACTGCAATTTACTAGTTCTACTGCTACTATTACGGATGTTCCAACTATTACTTCTATCGCAGAAGTAAATTTTAAGAAGTATATGAATATAGAGGTTATCAAAAGATCAAATTGACAATATCACGGCAATGGCTAATTGTATTAAGTTGAGTAATTATACTACTGCTGTGACTACTATTCCAGCCATGCCTAAGGGCATGAACATAAAATTTTCACACCACATTTCTGAAAATTTCTGTTGTACTATTGCCAACCTGCTATCCGTATGCAGGTTGTCAAAAGGGCATACCAGCAATATCTTAAGAACAGTTTCGTGTGTGAAACTGAAATTGCAACGCTTGTTCTGTTGGATGTTGAACTAACCAAAAGACAATATTTGCATCACAATACTACTGCTTCTACTCCTGCAACTGCTGCTACTGCTGCTATTATTATTACTGCTACTACGACTACTACTACTACTACTACTGCTACAGCTAAGGCTACTACCATTAACTCTACTCCCACTAATACTACTATAAATACTGATGCTACTACTACTACTAATAAACCTAAGAGTATTAAGGCAAAAATTTATTGCAGTATTGTAGCTGTATTTAAATAAATCGAAACGTACTTTGCCAACACAGGTTGTCAAGAGGACGTATCAGCAATGCTTCAGGACCGATTAATGGTATTAAGTTAAAAATTTCATCGTGTGTAGAAGGGGGTGTTGAAAAAAAGGTGCTGCGTGCATACTGCTACTAATGCTACAACGGCTAGTGTAGCTATTGCTACTAAACAGGCTAAGGGTATTAAGGTGAAGCTTTCTATGAATATTTAGGTGGATGCTTAACTAAATCAAACCGAACTTTGATCATGTTGATTGTAAATTGGGTGACAAATCAATATCACAATAACGACTCACATTATTAAGTTAGATTTTTCAGGGTAAGTTGTGACAGATTTTGAACTAGCCAGATGATACTATGTGTATGCTTTTGATACTACTTATACGTTACTGAAATTAATGACACTAAGGGCATTAAGTGAAATATTTGGGAGGAGTTTCAACTAAATGAAAACTTATACGTATGCCTGTATTTAAAGGGCATATCAGTAATATCATAGGCAGCGCTGCTCTTTCGTTGCTAGTAACATCATTGATATTTTAAAGGAGCTAATTTGATTGAAAATTCAAAGTTCTAGTACTCCTTTTAAGAGCAAAAAGTGATGGGAGAAAAATAAGCCCTCTTCTTTAGCTCATAATTTTCCAAACACATCCAATCAAAATTTAGGATAGGCCTTTGGTTTAGCATAGCTGAACGGTCTAGTAACTGCATCTCTAGGGTTATTGCGTAGGTGAACTCCCCATAATTCCGCAATTCGCCCATTATGTTTAAAAACCAAATGTTGCCTTAAGATTAAATCAACATTTTTGCAGTCTTCCAGCTTCTGAGTGTCTTAGGACAGAGTCGTGTGCTGATGAATTTTTCTGTTAAATTTTTTTTAACCCACAAAACTGAAAGGTTATGACGTTCATTTTATTTTACTAATATTTGACTATTTGACTAGTATTTTACTATTTGAATACTACTTGATTATTATATTTGACTACTGACGACTATTTTTCACGGACTCGATTGGTTCCGTAGGGTTTCCAGTTTTTGAAGTACCCAAAACAGTGAAATAACATGTGTTTTTTGGAATTTATTAAGTGAAAACTTGCACAGCCAGCACATTTCTTAAAAAATAGAAAAAATTGGACATTGAATTTTTAATTAGAAAATCCTCCGTATGTAATTACGCAGTTTTTGACAGTAACGGGTGCCAAATTAAAAAAGAAAGAGAAGTGGGTGAAAAGCCCCCAAAAAATGTGCTAAAAACATATGGAACCTTAAGAAGTTTAACTTTCCTTTGATGGTGTGGTTGCCTTCAATATGTAATGCTAAAACTGTACAGATTTTACAGGAAAGCTAATTAGTTCTGGTTCTTTTTTTTTCAGGACTCCGCGTTACGACATCAATAAAGTGTGGTTCTACCCTAAAAAATTCATACTTATTAGGCAACTAAAATAGAAACCCAAGAAAATCGTAGTTCTTATATATGAAGAGAACAAAGATGGGTAAAGGGGAAATTTTTTTTTTATTTTGTTGTCCTTTTTACTCAAACAGCAATGCATAGTTATACATAAGCTGTATCGAGTGGCAGAGGGAGGGAAACAGAGTTTTTTATTAAAGGTGGGGTGCATAAGAACCCAAGTAGTTCATTTTTAGAGGAAAGTTTACTAGTCTTCTACTAATAGCATATTAATTGTGGATGGGAGTACAGTATTCCGTTCCCCTTCGGGTATTTTCCAGGCATTGGGAATTTTTTTTTTCCTGTGGTCTTAACTTACAATGTTTGAAAATTTGAAAGCAAAAATGGGTGTGAAAAGAACCAATAATGCGTTTGGAAAACAAATGTATAAATAACATACAGGCTGCTAGTGTTTTTAGAGACACAATTAGAAAATAGAAAGAGATTGGAAGGGAGAAATCTAAAGAGGAGAAAAGAGAAAAATCGGAACCAGATGAGAACCTATCAGAGATGAAAAAGAATATTCTAGTTTTTTCCCTTTTTTTGGAGGGAAGAGACAATGGTTTTAAAACAGAAAAAGCTAATGAAATACTACGAGTGCTGAATGGCAGATCATATTTAACTTCAAAATTCTATGCCCAACACTGAAAACCTTTTAATAAAACTGTTAAGATTCAGGGAATTATCGTATTTTCCTTGACAATCAACAATCCCAGGTTATCCCTAGCTATCCTTTGGCTACTATTGCTACTAATACTACTACCACTACCATTATTAATACTATTAATACTACTATTAATACTTCTACTATTACTACTACTACTACTACTACTACTACTGCTACTACTTATACTACTACTGCGACTACTACTACTACTACTACTACTACTACTACTACTACTACTACTACTATTATTATTACTACTACTACTTTTACTACTACTACTACTACTACTACTATTACTACTACTACTACTACTACTTCTACTTCTACTACTAATACTCCTACATCTACTACTACTACCACTACTACTACTACTACCACTACTACTACTACTACTACTACTACTATTACTGCTACTACTACTACTACTATTACTGCTACTACAAATACTACTACTACTCCCACTACTAATACTACTGCTACTACTACTACTAGAACTACTATTCCTACTACTACTACTGCTACTATCAATACTACTACTACTCCTACTACTAATAATGCTATTACTGCAACAACTATTGTTACTACTAGTATAGCTGCTATTACAAGTAACTAACTATTGCACCAAGCTTCCTGAGACTAACACAGCTGTTTATTACGATGTTTCTTCACCCCTTTTCGTTCAAACTTCCGCTCTTTACCTCCTCCCATGAAGTTCCGGTTTCTTTTAAACCCTTCCTTGTGGCCTCTCCCCATCTCGTTCGGGGACAGCCTGTTTTTCTTTTGGTCCCAAATAGATGGCCAATAAGCACTCTCCTTGGCAATCTGTCATCCTTCATTTGTAGCACTTGTCCTAGGCACATCAACCCTTCATTATAGCCCTAAAAAGTGTGATCAAATCACATTTTCTGTTCATCTTTACATATGAACAGTCAAACGGGTACTCAAACTATCCGTAGACAGTTCCTCCGGAAAATTGTAACAAATCTTCTTTTGCCTTTCGAAGCTCATACGTTTAAGAGCCGAAAGAAATTGATTATTTGAAATATGTTCATTTATCAAAAAGGACGATTTTCTTATTTGAATTTCATAGAATAGATAGGTTGACATTTCAACCGTCAGTTAAAATATATTCTTCTTTTACAGTGTCCAACAAAGGAAACGGACTAGTACTATAGAACGAAGCAGGCCACGATGGCTATGGGACAGATGTAAAAGAATTTGAAAGGTTTCGAAGAGTTGTCACTTTTTATTGCTTTCCATTCTGGAAAACAAGAGTATACTGTACTCTGAAAACAAGAGTATCTGGAAAACTGAGTATACTAATTTGGAATTTTCAGGAAATGATAAAGGAGATGATCAATTGATCAAAAAGGTAATATTTGCACGCTACTACTACTACAACTACTGCTGCTTCTACTGCTACCACGAACACTTTTACTACTACCACTACTATCACTACAACTATTCTTCTGCAACGAGTACTACTAAGGCTGAGGATATTGCAAAAATATCTGTGGAAACGTTGAGGGGGAAGTTGAACTTAATCAAAACATACTATGTGCATACAGATTGATGATACGGGCGTATCAGCAATATTTTTGGAACGGCTTATCATATCAAGAGGAAACTTCAGGTGCATAATGATGGAATGTTCAGTAGACCAAAATGCAAAATGTACCTGCTACAATTGCTATTAATCCTGCTGCTACTGCTGTTACTGCTAATAATTATACACTATTACTGCTGCTGCTGTTCATACTACTACCACTACTGCTATGATACTATCACAATTAAGGCTACACGCATAAAAGTGAAAAGTTGACAGAATATTGAGGTATCAAGTTGATTCGGGTATCAAGTTGAAACTTCGGAGAATACTTAAAGGGGAAGATAAATTGCCAAAAAGGTAATATATGCATGTAACTACTAACACTAATAACACTGCTACTTTTACTTATGCTACTACTGCTTCTAAACCTTTCCAACTAGTATTTCAGTTGCAACAATTTGTAAGTCTTAAAGTATTAAGGTGAAAAAGGCATCAAAAGGGTGTTAAAAGCGCACATCAACAATATTTTTGGAACGGCTTAACGTGTCAAGATGAAACTTCCGGGGCATCATGATTGCCATATTCAACTGACCAAAAGGCAATATGCATATGCGACTACCGCTATTAATACTGTTAATACTACTATAACTACTAATACAACACTAACACTGCAATCACATCTACTACCACCAAAAATACTGTGATAATAGTACTTTTAAGGCTACATCCATGGAGGAAAAATTTGTGAGAATATTGATGGTAAATGAAAACTAATGAAAGACACTATGTACATTTAGATTGTCAAAATAGTATATTTACAGAATTAATTTGTGTTTTAAGTTGGAACTCTCAGAAAATACTTAAATGGGAAGATCAATTGACCAAAAGGCAATATTTGAACACTACTACTAATGCTACTGCTACTGCAATTCACTAGTTCTACTACTACTATTACGGATGTTCCAACTATTACTTCTATCGCAACTATTTGTAAGGTTAAGAGCATTATGATGGAAATTTTAAGAAGTATATGAACATACAGGTTATCAAAAGATCAAATAGACAATATCATGGCAATGGCTAATTGTATTAAGTTGAGTAATTATACTACTGCTGTGACTACTATTCCAGCCATGCCTAAGGGCATGAACATAAAATTTTCACACCACATTTCTGAAAATTTCTGTTGTACTAATGCCAACCTGCTATCCGTATGCAGGTTGTCAAAAGGGCATACCAGCAATATCTTAAGAACAGTTTCGTGTGTGAAACTAAAATTGCAACGCTTGTTCTGTTGGATGTTGAACTAACCAAAAGACAATATTTGCATCACAATACTACTGCTTCTACTCCTGCAACTGCTGCTACTGCTGATATTATTATTACTGCTACTACTACTACTACTACTGCTAAACCTAAGGCTACTACCATTAACTCTACTCTCACTGATACTGCTATAGATACTGATGCTACTACTACTACTAATAAACCTAAGAGTATTAAAGCAAAAAATTTTTGCAGTATTGTAGCTGTATTTAAATAAATCGAAACGCACTTTGCCAACACAGGTTGTCAAGAGGACGTATCAGCAATGCTTCAGGACCGATTGATGGTATTAAGTTAAACATTTCATCGTGTGTAGAAGGGGGTGTTGAAAAAAAGGTGCTGCGTGCATACTGCTACTAATGCTACAACGGCTAGTATAGATATTGCTACTACACAGGCTAAGGGTATTAAGGTGAAGCTTTCTAGGAATATTTAGGTGGATGCTGAACTAAATCAAAACGAACTATGATCATGGAGATTGTCGAAAGGGTGACAAAGAAATATCACAATCACGACTCACATTATTAAGTTAGACTTTTCAGGGTAAGTTGTGACAGATTTTGAACTAGCCAGATGATACTATGTGTATGCTTTTGATACTACTTATACGTTACTGAAATTAATGACACTAAGGGCATTAAGTGAAATATTTGGGAGGAGTTTCAACTAAATGAAAACTTATACGTATGCCTGTATTTAAAGGGCATATCAGTAATATCATAGGCAGCGCTGCTCTTTCATTGCTAGTAATATCATTGATATTTTAAAGGAGCTAATTTGATTGGAAATTTCAAAGTTCTAGTACTCCTTTTAAGAGTAAAAAGTGATGGAAGAGCAATAAGCCCTCTTCTTTAGCTCATAATTTTCCAAACACATCCAATCAAAATTTAGGATAGGCCTTTGGTTTAGCATAGCTGAACAGTCTAGTAACTGCATCTCTAGGGTTATTGCGTAGGTCAACTCCCCACAATTACGCAATTTGCCCATTATGTTTAAAAACCAAATGTTGCCTTAAGATTAAATCAAAAAGATTAAATCAACATTTTTGCAGTCTTCCAGCTTCTGAGTGTCTTAGGACAGAGTCGTGTGCTGATGAATTTTTCTGTTAAATTTTTTTTTAGCCCACAAAACTGAATGGGTATGACGTTCATTTTATTTTACTAATATTTGACTATTTGACTAGTATTTGACTATTTGAATACTACTTGATTATTATATTTGACTACTGACGACTATTTTTCACGGACTCGATTGGTTCCGTAGGGTTTCCAGTTTTTGAAGTACCCAAAACAGTGAAATAACATGTGTCTTTTGGAATTTATTTAGTGAAAACTTGCACAGCCAACACATTTCTTAAAAAATGGAAAAATTGGACATTGAATTTTTAATTAGAAAATCCTCCATATGTAATTACGTAGTTTTTGACAGTAACGGGTGCCAAATTAAAAAAAGAAAGAAACGTGGGTGAAAAGCCCCCAAAAAATGTGCTAAAAACATATGGAACCTTAAGAAATTTAACTTTCCTTTGATGGTGTGGTTGTCTTCAATATGTAATGTTAAAACTGTACAGATTTTACAGGAAAGCTAATTAGTTCTGGTTCTTTTCTTTTAGAACTCCGCGTTACGACATCTATAAAGTGTGGTTCTACCCTAAAAAATTCATACTTATTAGGCAACTAAAATAGAAACCCAAGAAAATTGTAGTTCTTATATATGAAGAGAACAAAGTGAACAGTGGCAGAGGGAGGGAAACGGATTTTTTTATTAAAGGTGGGGTGCCTAAGAACCCAAGTAGTTCATTTTTAGAGGAAAGTTTACTAGTCTTCTACTAATAGCATATCAATTGTTGATGGGAGTACAGTATTCCGTTCCCCTTCGGGTATTTTCCAGGCATTGGGAATTTTTTTTTCCTGTGGTATTAACTTACAATTTTTGAAAATTAGTAAGCAAAAATGGGTGTGAAAAGAACCAATAATGCGTTTGGAAATCAAATGAAGTAAATAACATACAGGTTGCTTGTTTTTTTTTAGACACAATTAGAAAATAGAAAGAGATTGGAAGGGAGATATCTAAAGAGGTGAAAAGAGCAAAAATCAGAACCAGATGAGAACCTATCAGAGAGGAAAAGAATATTCTAGTTTTTTCCCTTTTTTTGGAGGGAAGAGACACTGGTTTTAAAACAGAAAAAGCTAATGAAATACTACAAGTGCTGAATGGCAGATCATATTTAACTTCAAAATTCTATACCCAACACTGAAAAACTTTTAATAAAATTGTTAAGATTCAGGGAATTATCGTATTTTCCTTGACAATCGACAATCCCAGGTTATCCCTAGCTATCCTTTGACTACTATTGCTACTAATACTACTACTACTACTATCATTACTACTATTAATACTACTATTAATGCTACTACTATTACTACTACTACTACTACTACTACTATTACTGCTACTACTACTACTACTACTACTACTACTACTACTACTATTACTACTACTACTACTACTACTGCTACTGCTACAACTAATACTGCTACCGCTACAACTACTACTACTACTACTACTACTACAACTACTACTACTACTATTACTACTACTACTACTACTACAGCTACTACTACTACTACTATTACTGCTACTACCAATACTACTACTACTCCCACTACTAATACTACTACTACTACTACTACTAGAGCTACTACTTCTACTACTGCTACTACCAATGCTACTACTGCTCCTACCACTAATAATACTATTACTGCAACAACTGTTGTTACTACTAGTATGGCTGCTATTACAAGTAACTAACTATTGTACCAAGCTTCCTGAGACTAACACAGCTGTTTACGCTGTTTCTTCACCCATTTTCATTCAAACATCTGCTCTTTACCTCCTCCCATGAAGTTCCGATTTCCTTTAAACCCTTCCTTGTGGCCTCTCCCCATCTCGTTCGGGGACAGCCTGCTTTTCTTTTGGTCCCAAATAGATGGCCAGTTAGCACTCTCCTTGGCAATCTGTCATCCTTCATTTCTACCACTTGTCCTAGGCACATCAACCCTTCATTATAGCCCTAGAAAGTGTGATCAAATCACATTTTCTGTTCATCTTTACATATGAACAGTCAAACGGGTACTCAAACTATCCGTAGACAGTTCCTCCGGAAAATTGTAACAAATCTTCTTTTGCCTTTCGAAGCTCATACGTTTAAGAGCCGAAAGAAATTAATTATTTGAAATATGTTCATTTATCAAAAAGGACGATTTTCTTATTTGAATTTCATAGAATAGATAGGTTGACATTCCAACCTTCAGTTAAAATATATTCTTCTTTTACAGTGTTCAACAAAGGAAACGGACGAGTACTATAGAACGAAGAAAGCCACGATGGCTGTGGGACAGATGTAAAAGAATTTGAAAAGTTTCGAAGAGTTGTTACTGTTTCTTGTTTTCCATTCTGGACATTTCTCCAGGCTTTGGATGTCACCATCATCGATGTGCTCTTTTTAGATATTGAAGGAGGAGAATTGAATATTTTGAAAACAATACCATTTACTAAATTAAACATAAGCGCCATCTTATTAGAATATGATGGAAGAAAAGACTATCTACAGAAAATACAAAATTTTCTGACAAATGTAGGGTATGAGTTATTTAACTTGTACGAAAATGAATGGACTCTCGGTGACGCTCTCGTTTTAAAAAGCACGGATCGTTATGAAGATGCGTATCAAACAGTTCGTGGTAACGAACTGTAAGTAAGGAGCGACCCGGCTGAATGGTAACCAAAACTGTAGAAAACGGGTTTTTGATACCAATAGATACATCAAAAGAATCAAATTTCAATGCTGATTTCAAATATATAATTTTCATCAAGTTTAGTGCTACCCATCAAAAGTTACGCGCCTGAGAAAATTTGGCTGATTTTCAAAAAAAGGGGGAAAGACCCCCTAAAAGTTATAGAACCTTAATGAAAAGGCTTAATGAAAGACCACCATCATATTCAGCGTATCAGAGAACCCTACTGTACAGGTTTCAAGCTCTTATCTACAAAAATGTGGAACTTTGCATTTTTTGCCAGAAGAAAGATCACGGATGCGTGCTTATTTGTTTTTTTGTTTGTGTTTTGTGTTTTTTCCCAGGGGTGATCGTATTGAGCCAGTGGTCCTGGAATATCATGGGAGGGCTCATTGGAACGGAAATTAAAAGTTTTAGTGCCATTTTTAAGTGACCAAAAATATGGATGGCAACTAGCCTCCTCCCACGCTAATTATTTCCCCAAAGTCACCCGATCAAAATTTTGAGATAGTCATTTTGTTCAGCATGGTCGAAAATTTGATAACTATGTCTTTTAGGATGACTTAATCCCCCGAAGTCCCCGGGGGAAGGGCTAAAAGTTATGAACTTTACCCAATGTTAACATATAGTATTGGTTATTGGGAAGTATACAGAAGTTTTCAGGAGGTTTTTTTTTCTGGTAGTGGGTGTGGGTGGGTCAGGGGTTATTTTGGAGGATCTGTCCATGAAGGAAGTTTTCATGGGGGAAGGGAAATTGCCATGATGGGGGCGCCGGACTTGCCAGCATTATTTAGTGGTTATTGGAAAGTATACAGAGATTTTCAGGAAGGATGTGTTCTGGAGAGGGGGCTAGCGGAGGGGGTTACCCGGGAGAATCTTTCCGTGGAGGATGTTTCTTTGGGGTAAGGGACATTTCGATGAAGGGGGCACTGGATTTCCCAGCATTATTTAAAAAACGATCAGAAATTAAATTTAAAAAAAACAAGTTTTTTCAACTGAAAGTAAGAAGCAACATTAGAACTTAAAACGAACTGAAATTATAATGTATATGAGGGGGTTCTCCCTCAAGTCAATGCCTTGATCTTTACGCTACAGTTTTTTTAGTGCTTTCAAAAGAGCTATCTATTCTAATTAAACGGCCTTTGTGATTCAGGGGTTTGTTAATTAATATTTTTTTTAACTTTTAACGTAAAGAGCATGGTATTGACTAAGGGGAGAACCCCCTCATATACGTAATAACATATACGTAATAAAAAAAAACAATAAAAAAAACAAGCGATACGGCTCAATAGTAATCGAAACTTTTAAAAACGGAATTTTGATGTCAATAAATGTTATCAAAAGAATGGGTTTATAATGCTGATTCTAAATATATAAATTTTATTAAGTTTAGTATTAATCATCAAAGGCTACGAGCCTGAGAAATTTACCTGATTTTTTAAAGAGGGGGGAAACATCCCCTACAAGTGAAAGAATTTTATTGAAAATCACACCGTCAGATTCAGCGTATCAGAAAACGCTATAGGTTTCAAGCTCATATCTGCAAAAATCTGCAACTTTGTATTTTTTGCCAGAAGAAAAATATACAAATATACAAGTTAGTTGCGTAAGTTAATTTGTAAATTACGTCATAACCAAATTTAGAGACATCCATTTAGCAAAAGAAAAGTAAAATTTGTATGCAAATTCTGTTTACTTATTCAATGATGGTGAGCCAAAATAAAAGCTGCATTAACTAAAAAACGATCAGAAATTAAATAAAAACAATAAGTTTTTAAAACTGAAAGTAAGGAGCGACATTAAAACTTAAAACGAACAGAAATTATTCCGTATATGAAATGGACTGTCCCCTCCTCCACGCCTCGCTCTTTACACTAAAGTTTACTCAGTCTCAAAACTCATTTTTTTTAAACAACAAAAATTTAGCGTGAAGAGTGAGACGTTGAGGAGGGGACATCCCCTTTCATATACAGAATAATTTCTGTTCGTTTTAAGTTTTAATGTAGATCCTTAATTTCAGTTAAAAAAACTTGTTTTTTTTTATTTTCTATAGAAACACTGAACTTGACATAGAACGTGGAACACAATGTGGAACTATCTCTGGGGAAAGTGTTTGAACTGAGCAAATTTTTTTCAGTTATGGCTAAACATCCCTCTAAAGCTAAACTAGATGCTATAGGCTTGTGTCTTCAGACCTATTCAATTTCGTTTCTTTTTGACGAGGCACATGACCCTTTCAATTTCGGTTAACTTGTTAGCAAGGCTGTACCCAGGATTTTTTTTTCGGATGGGGTTTTACTAAAAGATTTTTTTTCGGGGGGGGGGGGGGGGTACACAAAAAACGCAAAAAAAATTAGTTGATATACATTTTTGTCACGCTTTTACTATTCAAGCAAAAAGTTTAAGAGGGGTCAAACCCCCCTAATCCCCCCTTCCCTCTGCTCTCGGCCGGTCGGGGTTGTATTTTGTTTTTCATAGTAATCGTCCCGATCATTTGTTTTATTTTAGAGGATGATTCATCAAATGAGTTGGAGCAGCTCTTTGACATTCCTGACCAATTGCTGTCCCCTAAACGTGAAGGTGCTCCTCTGAATACTTTTCCTGGCTTTTCAGGACCATGTAAGTTTGACGCTGACACCCAGGAATTGGGAGCTACATGTTCGGATAATGAAGGTACATCTTTAACGTTTGTTTACATTACAATGAAATAAACCAAGTTATATTTTGGTTAAAAGACTAAGCAAGGGCAAGTACGATTTAATTCAAGGAATTTAGTCAAATCTTAAGGTGGAATGTTTCTCTTATTTTATTCAAAAGTGTTGCTGTTCGCTTAACTAGATTTGGTGTCTAGTGGGAAGATTTTCAAAATGGTAAATATTACTTTTCAAAAAGTTGGAGATTATAGCTTAAAACTGTAGTGATTATATTTCTCCTAAATTAATATTTAATTTTGTTCATTATTCTTATTTCAAGATGGTTTATTAATATTGAATCAAGCAGAAAATGGGCCGTTTTGGTAAGAACTGCTTTTCATTTTCTAAATCCTTAATGAAGAAGATGATCGTGCTCTGACGATTTATTCTTGCTTGCAGGTTCTTACGGAATAGTAGGTCCATCGACCTGCAAATGATGCCAACAAAATCCTGCAAAGATGACAGATGTGTAACATTTGGGATGTTACAGGAGCCAGAATTGTTTCCTAACGTGTACCTCAATGCTGTAGTTTTTGACAACCTCTCGAAATTTTGAATGGTATGGTTTGCATTAGCGAAGTTCTGTAAGAAAAAAACTCAATCTGTTATACTTTAATCAGCTCATCAAGAAATTTTGATCGGCATTAACAGGTATTTATTAGTCTTGGATTAAATGAATATAGGCAGATATAATAAATATATTTGCTATTCAATCATCGTTTTACTTTTATTGTGAGTCTGAAGACTCACAATGTTCGTTATTTGTCTGGGTCAGTTAATTTTTCATATGAATAAGGGTTAAAGGAAATATTGCAATTATTATTACAGCCTACTGCTTTTGCTATGAACTATATTAAATAGCGGTTGCTTAAAACAGAAGTGTCATCGTTGCCAGTGTCGTCGTTGAGGTGGGTGGAGCAGTTCATCTCCCAATAATTTAGAGAAAAAAGTATTGCGTAACATTAAAACTGTTGTTCGTTTTAAGTTTCATTTTTGTTCTTTACTTTGAGCAGATAATTATTTTTTTTTAATTAATCTATCCTTGTCCTCAATATAAAAAAATAAAACAGGGTTACACTTCCTAATGTGTTCTACATTAATGTCTATGAAAATATACCCCCTTAAAAACCTTATCATCAAGTAAGTAGGTGCGCCTTGTTACTGGCAAAGTTAAGAAAATGTACTATATTTTCTGTGTCCCCGTATTTGCACTAGTCGAATTGTGTCCCCTGAGAGGTAAGGGTTTTTTTAAGTCCCAAAATCCCTCCGTTCATTATAAAATGTCGCTGTTTTACAACATTCAAAATTAACAAGAAGACAACCTCTACATATAGTATTTGTACTGGAGCTAGATAAGTCAAATCGGTTATAGCTTAGTCGTAGAAGTAAGTAGGGAGGGAGAAGGGGTTAGCTCCAAAAATCATTTAATTCTTTACTTCCAGTATCTAAATCAAAGCTCCAATATAGCTCCGATTACTCTTATTTGTAATGACGCACTTTATAATGGTCTTTTCGAATCTAGGCACACAACAAAACGATATGATATAAGATTCATTTTTATGATTCATTGAACAGCTCTCTATGATTTTCCTGTACTTATATGAATAATTAAAATGAAATTTGCATATTAATTTTACTTTTTTTGGCTAAATAGCATTTTCAAATTTTTTATCTGACGTAACAAAAATCTATATTCTTATATTTTATTTAATTATGTTAGTGGTTTTTCCCCCCGGTCAATACCTCGCTCTTTACGCTAAAGTTTAAATTTTTTTCAATTCTTTAAGAATGACTCCTTAATCACAAAGGCCGTTTTAATTAGAATAAACAGAGCTGATTAAATTGCAAAAAAACTTTAGTGCAAAGAGCGTAGTATTGAATTGGCGGTGAAACCAATAATATACTTTATTATTTTTGTTCGTTCGAATTTTTGATTCTACTCCTTACTTTCAGTTGAAAAAATTGTTTTTTTTATTTAATTTCTGATCGTTTTTTTAGATAACGAAGGGAAATCTGGCGCCCCCTTCACAGCAAATGTCTCGTCCACCCATTAAAACATTCTACCTTGTAATATCTTCATCATTAACCCCCCCCCCCCAATACCTGAATATTTTAAGTATACGGCCTCATAACCACTAATGTATGGTAAACGATCGGTAAAGGTCATAATTTGCAAACCTTCCCCCCGGGACGCGGGGGGATTCACTCATCCTCAAAGACACAGTTATTGTATTTTTCGACCTTGGTGAACACAATAACTATCTCTACACTTTGAGTGGGCGACTTTGGGAAGAAATGAACTTGCGAGGTGGTCTAGTTCCGCTTCATTTTTTTGGTTACTTAAAAAGGGCATTAGAACGTTTAGTTTCTTTTTGAATGAGTCTTCCCGCCGATATTATAGTACTACTGGGTCGATACGATTAAGCAAGGTGACAAAACACGCATCAGTGATTTTTATTTTGGCATTAAATAAAAAAAGTCCACATTTTTGCAGATAGGAGGTTGAAATTTTTATAGTAGTGTTCTCTGATACGCTGAATTGGACGGTGTTATTTTCATTAGAGTTTAATTACTTTTAGGGGGTGTTTTCCCGCTTTTTTCGAAAATAGGACAAATTTTCTCAGGTACGTGACGTCTGATGGGTAAGATTAAATATGAGGAAAATTCTTATTTTTGAAATCAGCATAAAAATCTAATTCTTTTGATGTATGTATTGGTATTTTGGCTACTATTGAGCCAAGTCGCGTCTTACTTAAAGTTCGTTAACACAAAAAGTTTTTTTCTCTAACACGAAAAGTTTTAAAATCAAGAATATTTATCTTTTCCTGCATGAGATGTGGATAAGCCCCTCTTCAACACCTTGCTCTTCACGCTACAGTTTTTAGTACTTTAAAAAAAACTTCTGACTGTTCTAATTAAACAACCCTTGTGTTTCAGGAGTCGTTCATAAAGAATTGGGATAAAATTCAAGCTTCAGCCTAAGGAGTAAGGTGTTGAGGAGGGGGCAACCCCCATATATACATAATTTCTGTTTGCTTTAAGTTTTAATAATGTTTCTCACTTTCAGTTGAAGAAATTTGTTTTTTCATTTCTGATCGTTTTTTAAATAATGCCAGGAAACCTCCACAGAAAGATCCCCCTCCTTGCAGAAATATTTTCTAGATAATTCAATCTCGGCGATAATTTACCACACACAATTACCTTTAACATGTCCACGCGTAAAAATGAGTCGGCCAAAAGAAAGCAAGACACAAAAAGAATTTCGCATTTGAAATCTGACACATTCCCCCGGTGTAAAATTTACCCTGAAAAGTTTACTCCCTGGAAAAATCCCTCCCCACAGACCATTCTCCCGGTTGAAAAAAAACAGCAGAAATCTCGCCCCCCCACAAAAAAATGTGCATACGTCCCAATAACAAATACAATACGTATACAAACCTATTGTAGCACTATGGATTGAGGCTCTAATTGCCAATACGGAGCACTAGGGTTCAATCCCCGTTGTAGCAATGTTTGGCGACAAGCTTGCTACTTGTCCCTGTAAAAATACCCAGCAACCGAAACGTCGACTCGACGCCTTATGCGCCAGCAATGGCTCAGGAGGATACATTTTTCTTTGTAATCAGTGCATCACCAACCGGAGACATATTTTTCTTAACCTTAAGGATATTGGAAACAAAATAAAGTGTTGACACTGTATTCGTCTTAGCCTAATATTACAAACCAGGAATCCAAAATAGACAAACAGACTAAAATAAGTTGCAAGCCCCTCCTCGACAAAGATGTGTTCTGTGTAACTGATGAATCTCATTTCTTCCCCTTAAATTTTTTGATGTTAGTCTAAATTGTTTTAGACTTTTAATCAGCATTGTTTCTTCCAATTATTTCGTAAAAACTAAGTTGCTAACCCCTTAGACCCTTTTGAAAGGTATATCTCATGAAACAGCTCAATTTTAGCTTTATAATCTTATTGAATATAGTTAGTACAACAGAGCTATCCGTTGTTGAGCCAGAATCGTTTCCTAATGTGTACCTAAATGCTAAAATTGACAACCCCTCGAAACTTTATATTGTGATTTGCCTTAACTAATTTGTGTAAGAAAAGAAAACTAGATCTGTTATACTTTGATCAGCTCATCAAGAAATATTGATCAGCATTAACAAGAATTTATTGGTTTTGGATTAAAGGAAAACTCTCAGATGCAATTAATAAATATTATATGCAACCATCAATTTAGTTTTATTGTGAATTAATTAAAACAAAACTTACCGAAATAGAAGTTTTTAACAGAAAAGTAAATGTCATTTTATACTTAATATCAGCAGATACAAATTCCTTTAAAAATTCAAAATCAAAACGACCCAGAAATTACTCATGAAGAATAAATGAAACCCAATACGAATAGAAATTAAAAAAACAATCATAGCAAAAAAAACATACAAGTAATTATATAAATGAATAAATAAATATTAAATCGAGTAATGCTTCGATTGAATATCCAAATCAAGCTTAATCTATTAAGCTTTATGATATTTATGATATTTTAATCTATTAATGTTTAATTGATATTTAATCATCTATTGATATTTAAGCCCGATTAAATTTGGAATAAATTACAGTAGATTGCAGTGACCGTCAGTTTCGAAATAAGTGAAATAATAAATTGATATTTACGGACTATTGTACCATTTGGATATATTTACTCACTCATATAAGGTCATCCATTGTTTTACTATCTTTTTGACTTGAATACCTGATTATAATTCAATTTTGCTAATAAGCGAGCAGAAGAGGGGAGTTTCTTGTCGCAAGGGCCGTTGTACCTGCCGGTAGTGTTAGTCCCTTGAACTGTGGGGATTTGGTAGCAGAAAACTACACTTTCTTTGCTTATTGGTATCTGGTTCTTATGATATGTATAGTGAATAATGACTAATGGACTTGTTTTTTCGCCAGTTTTAAATTTTTTGCAATTTAACCGTGATAATGGAGTGAATGAAAACGAAACACTGAAATTTGGAAAGGAGTTTTTTCTAGACTTGCCGAGTGTAATCGAAGCTAAAAAACTCCTCTACAATGCGGCTGTACCTGGGACTGAGCTTCCGAGAAGACAGGGGCCGAAGTCTTTGAAAAGCCATTTGAAGGATATGTTAAGTATATTCGAGAAATTGTGACGATGAAGACATAGACCTACCGATGTTTGTAATTCGTTCTCCAAATGATGTAACTGTCATCTCTGCTTTGGTTTATTCGAGTTTGAACGCGAAATTGAATAGAATGGAACACTTCCTAAAGACTATTTAAAGTAAGTTCGATTCGTATGATAATCACTTTCCACCACTGCCTGCCAGTGCGACGCCGTCAACTGACTCTGACGCCACTGTTGTTGTCTCTAAAGTGCCATTCTTCCATATTTGCCTCCCTTTCTGTTATTTGTGTTATTTACATTTGATTAGTCAGTTATTGATTACTAATGTTTAGTGTTTTAATTTATTTTCGTAATTTTTAGAGATTATCATAATACTTTTATTTGATATATGTAGTTTTCAGGTTAGCTATTACTTTTGGACAGTAAGCAATAAAGGTCTATTTGAAAAAGTTTCATTTTTGTGTGTTTTAACTAATTTTAAAGTACAGAAAAGCAAGTTTGAAATAAAGTAATATTATCAAAAACAGTTGACATTCAAACTTTTCATACAAAAAAACCTCAGCTTAAATAAAGGGCTAAGTGCTACAAAAAAAATTCAAAAAAAAAATAATTAAATACCTTGAATTTGATAAGCAGAAGGATCGATATTTATTAGTTTTAAAATTACTAGTCAAAAATCTTTTAATTATTTCTGATAGCTTCTGGTTCAAGTAAACACGTCCTATGCGTGATGTTCGAAAAAAAGTTAAAAAAAATGAATTTAAAATAATTTAGAATCCCAAACGAGGCTTTTTTCTACCTTTTGAAAAAAACAACGAAGGGAGATGTGCAAAGCTATTTTTATGTTGTGATAGAGTTTGTTTCAAAAGTGAGTTTTGTTTTAAGTATACTTTTTCAAATATCTGTCTTGGCTTTTTGTTGCTTCTTTTCCACTGGCTGAAAACCAGCCTCGCTTTGGCTTTTTAAGTATTTTAATTGTTTTCTTTTTTTATGTCAAATTGACTACAGGTACCAAGGACAGATAAAATGGACTTTTACTATTTAAGTTGGTTGAGTGGAAACTTCATAACCAATTTATGAATTCAATGTTTAATGTGAATGACCTTACGTTGGTATGTCGCTTTTAGTTAAATCCAAATAAAATATGAACCTAGGGTAGTAGAATTAGTATAAAATAAGTAAAAACATATGGTCTTGAGCTGCTTAAAACAAACAAAAATGGGATATTTCCCTACAAATATTATGAAAAAAAAAATCTTTCTATTATTTTTGTAAAGTGCTGAAAAAGCTGTTTTCAGGAATACATGGACTGAGGATATGTCCTTTTCACAACTTTCTTATTGAGGTTGCAGCTACTGCAAGCAAAAAAATTAAGAGAAAACAGCGTAAATTTAGACTAAAAACATATCAGTATTTTTTTTTTTTTATTCATTCTTAATGTGAGACCTCAGTTTCCTATCGAACGCTTAACCGTGTCAAGCTTAGGTAAATATATATATATATATATATATATATATATATATATATATATATATATATATATATATATATATATATATATATATATATATATATATATATATATATTTATATATATATATATATATATATATATATATATATATATATATATATATATATATATATATATATATATATATATATATATATATATATATATATATATATATATATATATATATATATATATATATATATATATATATATATATATATATATATATATATATATATATATATATATATATATATATATATATATATATATATATATGTATATATATATATATATATATATATATATATATATATATATATATATATATATATATATATATATATATATATATATATATATATGTATGTATATATATATATATATATATATCTATGCATCGAGAATAGGGGTCGGCACCGTTTCAGTTTTTATTTCTGTTTCTGTTTTTTTTTTCATCGTTTTTTCTGTTTTCTGTTTTTTTTTTTTTTTTTTTTAGAAAACGAATACATATATAAAAACATGTTCTGTTTATATATATATATATATATATATATATATATATATATATATATATATATATATATATATAATAACCAGACAGTGTAATTTGGTGGCTTAAATAAAAATATTATATTGTACTAAACTTCTCTATACAACCTAATTCAAGCTTCTCGATTAGCTTTCAGTAGTTACGCTCAAGGTATTTAGTAGGGCAGAATACCAAGGACACGCTACCCGAGATTTGCTTTCCCTAGGACCGTAATAATACCCCCTACAAATGGTAGAATAACACATCAATACAAGCCTTCGTTATAACTACTGGTGACAGCTGGTGGCAACCTAAACTTACTTTACGACTGCTGGTGGCGAGCTATAAAACTGGTCCGAGAGGACTGAATAAAATTGCATATTAACACAAAAGTTTAGCTTGCCAGAAGACAAACTGGCGTCCATGTCAACGGTGCTTGAAATTTCCAAAATTATACCAGAATATGTAGAAATTTCGGATGTCGATGAATTCATCGAACAATTTACAATGGCGAGGAATTGGCAGAAGTATTTGACATCAAGGCCAAAGAACGAAGTTTTTCAGCTATATTATGAAAAAGTGTATTTAAACACTTTGTATCAACCAAAGAAAAAGAACCAAAGGACAGCAGCACTCTAATAGAGTCCTTTAAAGCAAGGCTCTTAAAAACGTCTGTTTCTGAGAGGCTAAGAGCAGAGGTAGTTACGGTCAATGCCTCAACTAGTATTCAAGAGTGTGCCAACAACATTTGTCGGTCTCTATACTTACAGTTGGATGAAAGCGGAAGTGACGAGACGGAACGAAACCTATTACTACATAATTTTGCACATGGGTTACAGAAAAAACAGCCAAGGCTAGCATTAGCACAGATATCTGAAAATCTTAAGCAATCTTTAAACCTTGTGGAAAAAAAGTGAAACATTGATGAAATCCTGAGAACTTTAATAAAATGTAAATAAATAGCACCGAAAAACTGTATAAATTAGACTATGGAAGGGGGCACAAGCGTGTGAAATTTTAGGGGATGTAGTAGGCATCAAAAAGAGGTGAAGCCAAGGGTCGTCTTCTATGTGATTAGCAAATAGATACTACGACCTTGAGTCGTTAGTGGCTAGCAACTATAGAAAATATGGGCACCCACCGCCACTGAATACAGATAGTAGGCGAATCAACGATGAAAGATTAAAGATATATAGAAGTAAATATACACCCCATAGAGGCCGGGAAACCAACGAACAATTTAAGAAAAGATTTCTTTGCAATTATTGTGGCAAACCAAATCACTCTAAGGCAGATAGTTGGGAAAGAGTACGGAAGAAAGGTCCAACATACGAATCAAGATACCAGTTCAAAGTACAGGGTGGTAGACACTCCAAAAAGCATGGATTAAAAAATAATTGGCAAGCACCAAGTAATGCTCCTGGATTTGTCCATGGAAAAAAAACGGTAAACAACACCCCAGGTCGATATAGAAGCTTTAAAGAATCAGGAAAACCACAAAAAGTTTCCGGAAAACGGTAGTGGGCATTTAAACAGATAAACCAGCCTATAAGGGTTAACAGAGCTTTACCTTTTCAAAAACCCCTTTGTAGTACAAAATGTTGAGATACGGATGCAAACAGTGATATAACAATTGAGCACTGTTTTTAAATTGTGTGCTTCCAAAATTTAGCGTGTTTACTTGATCCAGGCACGTCAAAATCCTTAAATAGAGAGTGCGTTTATAAAAGGTTTCCTCCACTACAAAAAATTAAAATAGTACAATCCATAACACCCTGACATCGGTAACAGGTCACAAACTAAAAACTTTGAGTGTATGCCCATTAAAATTTGGCACAGGTAATAAAGGATTAACAGTAGCAGTTATAATATGTAAACAACTCCCATTTCCTTGTATTTTAGGAATGGACGATGTAAGAAAATATAGAATCGTGTAGAAGCCCCTAAACAATAATATAACTATGCCGAAAGAAGCTAATAGACAAGTTTGTAGAAAAACAGATAAAATAGCGAACATCCAGAACGCATTTCAAAATTGAACGGGAAAACAGCAATAGAAGGAAGGACAAAGGCTCATGACATAGTAACATCTAATACAGAGGAGGGTAATAACAAAACAATTGAGGCTATAATAGCAGGATACACTCTCGAGGAGTATCCCTCAATTTTCGTGAAAAATCAAATCACTAAAATTGAGGAAGGTATCGGAGATTTAAAATTCTAAAATCTAATCATTGGTAAGTCAAAGCTAAACCAATTAACCCTAAGATCGGCAAAAAAGTTTTTAAATGCATATATATCATTCCTAGGCAGTCCAAAATTAAGCAAAAATTTTAAATGAATACTGAAAATTTTGCCGAAACTACTACGACGAGAATATTGAGAAATAGCAAAAACTGATTTTTTTTAAAGAGCTTAATATAAAACATTTTTTTAAAGGGCTTAACTTAAAACATTTACCGGAAAATACAAAACCCAAGTGGGAACTATGTTGTGGGATTATAAATGGAGTTTTGCAAGACACAAAGCTCATTATGGCTTGACACACCTGATTACACTCAAGATACCAACAGAAGGACCTCCCATAAAAAAAAATAAAGACCTCTTACCGCTCAAGATCATGGCTAGATAACCAAAAAAAGGGAATGGAAAAACAGGGTGTCATTAAAGTGGGTGTTAGCGAGTGATTGTTCCCTATATTTATTATTCTTAAGCAAAAAGATACATTTAATTTTTTCGCATATTTTTGAGCGCTAAATACAGTCACGGTAAAAGATGATATGAAATTGCCTAGAATAAATACGATGTTAGATTTAGTTGCAAAGGTTAAATACTATGCTATCTTCCTCCTGAGAGCTGGACATCGGGTAATAATCAGAACACCAGAAAAAACACTCAATAAAACAGTACCCTTAGATGATGAAAGAACGGTCACGTTTGAATGTATGCCTTTCGGCTCGACGAATAGCCGAATTTAGGTGTACCAAGTAATGATTCTGGGAATGAATGGAAATGACTATGGATAAAAAAGTAATACCAAAGCTTAGTGAGATGATTCAATATTACATACTAACATTATTGAGGGCTATTGTACTGAATATAAAAGAACACTAGGGAAAATCGAAAAAGCAGGACTAAAACTAAAATCAGAAAAACTAAAAATTGTGCTACCAAAACTTATCACTCTCGGACATTTTATAAACAAAAGTACGATTTTACCAAATCCAGAAAAATTCAGTGATAAATCAATTCCAGCCCCCGAAAGATAAGGAAAACTATAGATCAGTGTGTGTTTTATTAAGCTATTTCGGACAATATATCAAAAATTTATGCCACAAGAGCTCATGCTTTAACAAATCTTTTTAAAAGAGCGGGCAAATTTGAATGTCCACCAGATGGTTAAGAAGCACTGGGACAACCGAAGAAGTACTCATTAAACACTCCGGTGCTTAAATTGCCAGATTTGTCAAATGATTTCTGTTTACAAACAGACGCGTCAGCTTATGGAATCGGAACGATACTACTGAATGTAAATTCTGAAGGGGAGGAATCAATAGTCCAATATGCCAGCCACTCTCTGACAGAGGTAGAAAAAATATTCAACGGTTGAAAGAGAATACTTTGCAGTTGTAGTTTTTACTTAGTATTTTAGCAAATCTTTTTAGCAAAACAGTTTATTTTCCGCTTGGATCAAAAATCGCGAATATGATTGCATTCAAAGTGAAGCACTTCAGCAAGATTGCAAAAAATGATACGCTGTCTTCAAGTGTATTCAAATAAATGGATAAATATAAGAGGCTGGTCGAATATTTCACCATATTATCTATCACGAGACCTTGAGGGGGGACAAAAATTTCATGATGAACATACACAGTGACCTTACTCATATGAAAATAGTACCAAATAGAAATATCCCGCTGTATCAAGATAGAGATGATTTTTATGCAGCCATTAAGTTCCTTTTACTAAACGGGAAAGAGCTTTAAAAGTACTTCAAACATTTTCTGAAATAGCTAGATAATTTTGATCTAGATGAGAGCACAAATGTCAATTACATATTATAGAGGACACCAGGAGTATAGAAAAAAGGAATTACGAGAAAATTATTCTCTTAATTCCGAAATGACTAGAGGGAGAAATACTACGAATGGTAAACGCAACGAGCAAATGCCGCATCGGAGAAACACAGACGATTGGAAAAATAAAGGAAATTTTTTAGTTTTCAAAAATGTACTCCAAGGTAAAAACCTTCATAAAGGCTGTCAAGAATGTGCCAAGCAAAAGTCGCCACCAAAGATACCTAGGGCCGAATTGGATCAATACCCTACCCTAGGATATCAGAAATAATTTCTACAGATATTTGAGGCACAGGAAGAGGTTTACCAGTTGTCAGAAAACAAAATCAGTGTTTGTTTTCAACACTAACTCATTTCAAGTCATATGTGTACCTTATTCCAATTAAAGATGAAAAATTTAGTAATATGGTAGATATTCTAGTAAATAGACTAATTCGGGAATATGCAGTTTTCCGAAGAACCCTACTCAGTGAAAATGACCAATACTTGAGTGAAAAAGTATTAGATAAAATTACGGGATATTAGGGCATAAAATACTGGTGTACCTGTAAACATGGCAGTAGCAAGCGGGAAAGTCGAACATAAACATTGAGAACTCGCTTATATGCTGGGGGTAGACGCAATACAGGAACCTGAAAACTGGGACGACCATTTACTTTTAAAGTCTCCGCGATAAACACGGCTTATTTACGCCTTTTAAAAAACGCCATTTATTTACAACATTTGAGAGATCCAAGAGTTTACATGGATGCAATAGAAAATGATAGAACATTTTACAATCTAGACCTGTTTATATATAAACAGGAAATGATCAAGTGTATGAAAAAATCTATGCAGCAAATTAAAAGAGAATTTGGAAGATGCGAAGACGATACAAAAAGAAAAATATGACAAAACAAGTAAAATAAGACAAAATATGCATTAGGAGACTTAGTTTATGTACAGAAAACCTACCTAGAAGGTACAAAAAAGTTAAAGCCAAAACGGAATGGACCTTACAGAGTAATAAATTAACTTAAAAATAACAACGTATGTTTCATAGCACCAAGATAGAAAAACTGATGAGGCAATCCACAATAAGAGAATGAAAAAAGGATTTTTTTTTCCAAACCCTGGAAATCTGAACCGATTTCTTCAGGTGAAGAGGAAAACGAAGCAATTGCACCCATGAGACCATTTTAATTGTATGATCTTTTTAACGACCAAAATAGTTGACAGGAATGAAAATAATATCTGGCCCCTATCCTGGCTACAAACATTATACTACCAGTAAGATAAAATGAGCAAGGTCCAATACCTATAAGATAGTAGTGATGGATGTGACAAAAAAGAATTCCAAGGAAACTTAGTATTTCAAGAGATATAAAACAAGAGAACAAATCTCAAGAAGCAGAAAAATTGGAAGAAATACAAGATTTGTCTAAATTGCATACGCTAGACTCGCCTGCAGTCTTGACACAGAAATGGCTAGCTGAACAAACGCCAATACAAGGAGAGAGCTGGAGCCTGTGAAGCAGACAACTCTTCTACAGAAACGGATAAACCTATTCACTCGAAGGAAAGAAATTCAACAGAAAAACTGTGAAGAAAGATTAAAATACCAAAAATTAAGTAACAAGTTCCAACCTCAGCCGCTCAAGTTGCCAAATCGGTAATGCAGAAGGCAAAGCGTCATAAGGAACAGAGATTAAAAAGCTTTGATGAAGCAATGAAACCAAGGTTAAACTCAGAACCCTGTGCACCACACTATCGGACCTATGGAATTACTTGTCAATATTATAAGGAAGTAAAAGTCAAGTTAGGAATTCCAAACCCAGAAGAACACACGTGAACTGAGAAAGGAAGGACTAGCAATGCCCCTAGACAACAAATATTCGATTAAAGTAATATTAATTTTTGAAAATGAAAACTGGTACACAAATATCTACACTTTTTTAGTAAAGCTTAATAAATTATACATATTCAGAATTAAAATTAAAAGGCAATTCGTTCAAAAGGTAAATTGAAAAAAAAATTCGTTTGGGCGGTAATTTTTTTTTTCAAAAAAAGAGAAATACAAACGTCAAATTTGGAAAAAAATTTTGATAAAATTTAAACATAATATTAATGGGAAATGCAGCTAGGTTTACATTAATGGCCATATGTGTCCAAGCTGGCTGTAATCTTATTATAAATAGTTATAGCCTAATGCAGCCTTCATAAACTATGGGTTGCGAACCAAAATTGGGTTTTGTAGCAAAATCATGGGTTTACAAAAGAATTTAAAGTCAAATGTTTAAATCTTAAAGTAAAATATTTATAACATACTACAGGAAATGACACATATTGTAAAACTGATAAATTTTTAAAGATTGAAGGAGTAAAATTGAAAAATTGCTATGGAATTTTCACAGATGGTGTAAGAGAAATGACGAGAAAAAACATTTCTACTCTCTTCCTTACTGCTCACATTTTTACAAACCTTTATTCACTACTTTAACCAAGAAGAGACCCTAGCAGCCAAAAGATTACCACCATAATTGGATGATGTGCCTCAAGATGCTGTTCAGATTATAAATTATATCAAGAGCAAAGCTTTTAACAGTCACTTATTTTCAAATCTTTGTTCGAATACGGATTCCGTCTATATAGCTTTATTATTACATTCAGAAGTAAGATGAATGTCAAGAGGTCACAGTTTCAGAAGATCATTATTATTCAAAGACAGAATTGAAATATTCTTAACCAAACGAAAATGTGAACTTGCTGCTTTTCTTCAAAACGACTTATGGCTATCCAAGCTGTGTTACTTGTTGTATATCTTTGCAAAATTAGACGATCTCAGCTTGTCTCTTCAAGGAAAACGTTGAAGTGTGTTTACTTCTAATGATAAAATTGAAAGTTTTATGAAAAAGATTAAAATTTGGAAGGATAGAATAGAAAAAAATCATTCGAATATTTTCCAGTGTCGAGAAATTTATAATTGAGAGAAATCATTGTAAAGCTTTGATTGTAAAAATTATTGTAGACTACTTATAAGTGCTAGAAACCTAGTTCCGTACATGTTTTATATTAAATATAGATTTCAAAAAGGTAGCTTTCATTTAAAATTTGTTTTGTATTGATTCAGCTCAGATTGATGACATGCCATTTAAAGCTCAAGAGGAATTTGCTGAGCTCTGGAGTGATCCAAACTTAAAACTACAATTTTCTAAAAAGCCCTTGAATGAATTCTGGATCAGAACTAGAACTGAATTTTCCACAATCGCAGATATGGCATTAAATGTACTTCTGCCATTCAACACCACATTTTTATTTGAAGTTACTTTCTGAGCTTTGACAAATATCAACTCCAATATCGTCCATTGCTCAAAAAATGTTGAAGAGATCATACGTCCAGCAGTGTTAAATATTCCAACAAAATTTAATTTGTTATGCAATAAGAAAATGCAAGTCCATATCACTAAAGTTTTCCATTTCATTTTAAATTAATATTTACCACCCAACAACTGCGTTCGAATATATTTGATTCAAATAAGACGGTAAGAATTCTCTTTTATTTATGTTATTGTAATAAATGTAATTTTGATTAAAAATAGGTCATATTATTTTTGTAAGTGTAATAAAGACAACTGTTGGTGGTTTTTTTATTTTAGATTTTTGGATGTTTCTAAATGAATTCTAAAACTATATATTGCAATGTGTATATGTACATAGTTCCCTAATAAATGAATAATCAAAAAATATTTATTTGTCTTTCAATTATACTTATATGGGGTCGCCAGGAAACTTGCATTAATAAATGGGGTCGTGAATTAAAAAAGTTTAGGAAGCCTTGGTCAAATGTAATAATTTTTTGGAAATAAATGTTTAATCTTTGGATGCTTTTAGGAATGAAGTGGAAATTCTGAGGGAGTGTCTTAGAAGGAAGAAGTGGGGATTGAATTTCGTCTATGGAGTAGTGTGCAGAGGGTAAAGATTTAAAAATTTGATGTTGAATCGGTTTAAAACTTTGATCACTTGGAGCTCTGTTTTGGACTAGAATCTATTCCTTGTGGAGTAGTAATGTAGACCGAAAAAAACAAGTGTACCCAGGTTATCAAGATAGCGTATCTGCATTATCTCGGGAACAGCTTGACGAATCAGGTTTGAAACGATGGGATGTGAGGCTAAAAGAATATGTGTTTCCAATCCTTCTTTTGTCTCATCTCTCCAATCAGCTGGGAAATGATATTTATAGGCTTCTTGATCAGGTGGTGCTAATAGCCTAGAAAAATACTTTTTTTTGTCCCTGATAGGTTCTTAAGCTATCTATTGAGATATGGACTTGGCCAGGTAGTCATTAATGAGAACAAAAATATTCGAAGATTGTTGTATGTATACGCGACAGCTGAAATTGGGGCCAACATTTTTTTTCTTCTCAGACTGGCTCTGACTTGCCGGAAATGTAGACAGAGATAAGTGGATATCAAAGATGATAAAACCTGTGGAAGCAAATTGTTGTATTGGTTTCTTGACACCCCCTATGGTCTTTTCATATGGAAATTGTTATTTTTCTCTTCGTCTTCAAATACAATATTGAGAGATTCCAACGAATTTGCCAAAGATTTGAAGCTTAGTAGAAAACGTGGTTAGAAATCAGATATGCTGTAATAACTAAATATCTTTGAATATACCTCAGTATAAAAAAAACATTTAATTGTGACCTCAGTATGAAAAAAAACATTTAATTGAGAAAAGAGCAAAAAACTGGTAATTGCAAAAATAGTTCTATTTATTTTATCAAGGGATTGCAAAAATTCAAAAACCTTAACCCTTTCATTCCGTAGGTAACCGTAGGTAACCATTTCTTCCCCATATCTAGTGTCTCTTGTATTTCAGATACTGCTTTCAAACTTAAGACCGTCAGAAAATACAATTCAGCTCTCTGTGTTGAGATACTTTTCGCTCTCCTAAATGGCTCCTTAAGCTGTTAGCTGATCAGTGAAAACTGTAGTTATTTTGCCATTCATAAAAAGAATATTTGCGAGAGCGGACGTGAGCGGAACGCTCTAAGACCTAGAAATCTACACAGGAAACGGCCCACTTCCGGCTATTACTTTTGGGATGGGTTCTCACATTGGCCCTTAACCGACCGACGATGTGCCATAGAGAATGAATTTCAACCTGTACTTTAACATTTTTGACACATGTATTGACCTTATTCATGCCTTACGCACCAATCGAGTTATTGAATCATTTGGGATGATAAAGAGCAATCTCATGAATGGTACAATTTTGGAAAGTGTTAATTCATTTAAAAAGAAAAGGTTTGGAAGCATTAATTATAGGCTTGAGAAGGACTTGCAAGTTTCTATTGTGAAGTTTTTTGACAATAAATCAGTGCTTGTGGCTGCATTGTTCTGTGCTGTAGCTCCAGTCGACCAGTGTCAAAGGTGGGATGGACGTACTCGTAGTCATGTTCGCCCATGTGTTGTCCGTGAGCACAACAAGTCAATGAGTGGCGTAGACTTGTCTGATATGCTTCTGGGGCTCTACTGCACAGACATACGGTCCAAGAAATAGTACATGCAGATAGTCAATTATTTCCTTGACCTAGCTGTAAACAATGCTTGGAGTCTACATAGGCGAGAGTGCGAAGACCTTGGTAGACAGAAAAACATGCAAGGGGTACAACTAGCCGAATTCTCTGCGTTAAATGTAAAGTTCAGTTGTGTCTGAATGGAGACAGACAGTGTTTTATGAACTTCCCAATTAAGAGAGATGAATCTTTTTTATCCTAAGGTGACCATATGGTAACCATTTCTATTTCAGTTTGCGAATGAAATAAATAATTGAAGTTGAAACTAAGCTTACATTAATTATTATTGCAAAGTTTCAGAATTTTTCAAGCGCTCCTTCAATGTTCAGGTCTGAAAGGGTAGATAAATAAAACCAAAAGTTTTAGTAGAAATCGTTGTTAGAAGCTGGACTTGCGTCAGTAATCAAATATTTTTGAAAAGAATGCAGTGTGAAAAGACAACAAATTGTCTGTAGTTAGAAGACAAGTAACAATGAAAATCCATATAAAGAATCCATATATAGAAGCTTGCCGCGTGCCGAGTGCACGCCGGCATCAAATATCTTTGAATAGACTGCAGTATGAGAAGATATTTAATTGGGTAAAGAGCAAGAAACTGGTAATTCCAAAAATATTTGTATATACTTTAACAAGGGATTACAAAAATTCAAAAACCTTAAAAAATAAATCAAAAATTTTGAAGCTTAGTAGAAATCGATGTTAGTAATCGGACGTGCTAAAATAATCAAATGTCTTTGAATATACTGAAGTATGAAAAAACATTTAATTGAGTGAAGAGCAAAAACTGGTAATTGCAAAAATATTCGCCAAATTTTTGTAACTTAGTAGAAATCGTTGTTAGAAATTTGACTTGCTTTAACAATCAAATATCTTTGAAAAGACACAGTTATTGAAAAGACTATTAAATTGCGTAAAGAGCAAAAAACTGGTAATTGCAAAAATATTTGTATATATTTTAACAAGGGATTACAACAATTCAAAAACCTTAAAAAAGAAAACCAAAAGTTTGAAATTTAGAAGATATAGTTGTTAGAAATCGGATTTGTTTTAATAATCAAATATGTTTGAAAAGACTGCAGAATGAAAAGAAAACAAATTGTCTACAGTTAGAAGACAAGGGACAATGAGAATCCATATAAATTAGCCTACCACGTGCCGAATACCGGGGCCCGGTAGCAAAGCCGTTGGGCTCCCGGTGCTATAAATAAATAAATATATATATATATATATATATAAAAAAAAAAATATATATATATATATAAATATATATATATATATATATATATATATATATATATATATATATATATATATATATATATATATATATATATATATATATATATATATATATATATATATATATATATATATATATATATATATATATATATATATATATATATATATATATATATATATATATATATATATATATATATATATATATATATATATATATATATATATATATCCTTATCAAAATATATTATGAATTATATACACGCCAGTGGCGTTCTGACACTTGGGTGGTGTTCGGTCGATGCACCGGCTCGGCGCCGGGGTGTACTTGGAGTGTATATTAAACCTTAGTCGGGAAAAAATGTCAGCAACACGGAGATCCATCGGAAAAATAGCCAGCCACTTATATCT
Source organism: Artemia sp. Qi Xiang Cuo (assembly GCF_049724085.1). Classification (NCBI taxonomy): domain Eukaryota; kingdom Metazoa; phylum Arthropoda; class Branchiopoda; order Anostraca; family Artemiidae; genus Artemia; species Artemia sp. Qi Xiang Cuo. Next base: position 41,765 of record NW_028300599.1, read on the forward strand.
GAAGTTATGAAGAAGAACAGGTGGAGTTATCTGGGAGGTGTTCCGAATTGGAGAATCAAGAATTTCATACCAAGTGCAGCGATGATAGTCCTGAGGGCATATACAAAGAGGGAAACCAAGCAATATGTCTAGACAAACGTAAAACAGAGACCCAAGACACAAATCTAAACAGACACTTAAATATTGGTGAACCTATATTTAATTAATTTTTTGCTGGCACAACTGTCTTAGCTCATAAATGGGTTCACTCGCCTAACACTTTAGGCAGACGGTCCTTTTTGGGGCTTGAACGCTGAATTGCCTTGCAATACCAGGCGACTTTTTGGTCAACTCATATTGAATTAAGTTTTTGTTAGTACAAATATCTGAGTTTATAATTTAGGTGACTCACCTTGCCTGACACTCTATCCAGATTAGCTAAACTAGATCTTGGATGCTTGTTTGCTTTGCTATTCCGGGCAATTTATTGCTATAACTAATATCTAATGGATTGTTTGTTTGATTAATTATCTAAGCGTGTAAATGGGGTTTCTTGTCTGCTTGCTGCTTTAGGTAGTTTTTGCACCACTATTAAGCCTTGGATGTTTGTTTGCCTGTCATCCCTCACAAACTTATGGTCCTGTATCAATTCTAATTTATTAGTCATCCTGCCTGAAACCATAGGCGGGCTTGCTTTGTTTGCCTCTCATTCCAAGCAATCTAATGGTCCAATGTCAATTTTAAATTCCTGGTCAACCTGCCGGAAACTCTAGGCTTTTCCAAAAGTTAACGCACAAGTATTTGTCCAATAAGAGAGTCATACTTACTCCCACCGTTTACCCATGTCATTTAACCAAACACTGGGAAAACTATAGATTTCACCGTTCGCCTACGAGTCCATCCTGGGGAGAAATGGGTTTTAAAACAAAACCTCATGATATAGTTTTTTTTCCTACAATTCACGAAAACACGTCCAGTAAATTTTATTTTTTAAAATTGTTTTCGGAAAATGAATGAATAGTCAGATTGATACTTACGTCCTTGGACAGCAGAGCCAATAAAGTTTAAAACTGAAGAATTGAGGGGAGAAGAACCGAGGAAAACCACAGTTCACGTAACTTTGAAAGTATGCTACCTATAATGATAGATAAAGAGCAGCCTACAAACAAGTGGTAGATGTGGAAAATAAATCAAATCACTAATATGGTTCCCATCACGTTAGGAGGCAACTATTTGCTTGAATTCTAGATTAAAGTGGAATGTAGATTTCACGGCCATTTTTTCTAAGAAAAAGGTAACTTTTAAGGTTTTGTATAGGGCTCCACAGTCATGACGTCACAAGGCTACTATTTGCGTGAATTTCAAAATTAAGGTGAAACTAGAATTTCATGGCCATTTTTCTAGGAAAAAGATGACTTTTAAGGTTTTGTATATGGCGATTAGCCTGATTTCGGCGTATCCCTTTGAATCCAGGGAATTATGTGCATGTTGGTGATTGCATAAATAAGGCCAACTGACCTAGGGAACTATTTTCTAGACTCATGGTACATTCAGGTAGCCTACTTCAGTCAGACTCAGAGTAGCCTAATAGGAAAGTGTTCACATTACATGTTCATGCATGAATCCCAATCCGGACTATCTGAATGCACCATTAGGTTGCCCTAGGTCTACTTTCTTCACCATTTAATCCTTTTCATGTCCTGCCTGCAGCACTAGATAAATTTGGAATATAGAACTAATGAAAAAGCTAAGAAATAAACATACAATTCAATTCAGAATTCAATCATTTACCTCAATATAGCAGTCTTTTCCAGTGGAAATTTCATTTGGAAATTGATAGTAAAGGTGGAGATTAGCTAGGCTATACCTGATAGAAACAACTTAGCCTATTTCTTACTCTGTATTATTCAGTCAATTGAGTTGTAAGGATGCAGAGATACTGCCCAGTAGAAGCGGGATATAAACAACTTACTTCTTACTGTATATCCTGGTTCTATTGGGCAGTACCTCTGCACCTTTGGGGTTCCTTCTCAGTAAATTTTGATTGAAGAATGATAATGAGATAGCTAAGAAAGAATTATACCATTTGATTCAGAATTCAATGCAGTATCCAAATATGGTACCAATTTCCTCTGGAATCTCCTAGATTCTATAAATCAAGCTTTGCAGGAGACAAAGAGATTCAAGGTCAGGCTGTGGGGTTGTGGATATGGCGGCCTAGACCCTGAATCCCAAGTGAGCCAAAAACTAAACTGAAACTAGGTTTTTCAAATTCCAGAATTTTCTAATCTGGATATTCCAGAATTTCTGGAATTAATTTCCACCAGAAATGATTATTATATTTGGATAGAGGATTGAATTCTGAATCCAATGGTATGTGTATTTTCTAGCTATCTCATTATGGTCCTATATTCCAAATTTACTGCTATCCTACTATGGTCCTATAGGTAAAGGTACAGATTAGTGACCCCCGGTAAAAAAAATTGCATTGAAGTTGAATTTGAATGGAAGTTGTCAAGTATTTTGCAGTAGGTTGCATAGATATAATCAAGACATGGCTAATTGTAAACAGACAAAAACCAAGACAGATTGTCCAAGTAATTGAGAAGCAAAATGTTTAAATGGCTGGGGACACAGGTAAATGGCAAAAGTATGCATGACTCTCTTATTGGACACATACTTGTTTGTAAGTTTTTGGAAAGGCATGCCTGTCTAGAGTCTCAGGCAGGTTGACCAAGAATTTAAAATTGACATAAGACGTTAGATTATCTGTAATGAGAGGCAAACAAGGCACACCTGCCTATGGTCTTAAGAAGGTTGACCAAAAATTTAGAATTGATATAGGACCATTAATTTGCTTGAAGTAAGAGGCAAACAATCATTTAAAGCCATCTTTACCTTTCAATTAGTATCTAGATGTTGCCTAAGCTCAGTCACACATTCTGAGAAAATTTCAATTTTTCACAAATTTTTGGGTCACTTGCCCAAGACTCTTTGTCACTGTTCCAAGCTTAGGATTGTAACTGTCCATAGGGAAACAGCAAATTTCTAAATTTACTGACAACTCATATTTTCCTCAGTGAAATGTTTCCATCGTTGGTACAGAGGACAAGATATCAATAGGGACCTAAGTTTTACTCCAAAGTGAAATCTATCAAAGTTAATTTGTATATATCCTAAGCCTAATTCAAATAGCAAAGACATAGGCTAGACATAACTCTAGAATCATTTGCCTATATCATTCTGAATTTAATATAACATTTGTTGGTAAATATTGAGCAGTTTCCATAAATGACCCATGTATAAAGTGAACATACCAATTGATTTAGTAAATGCTTTATCATTGTATGTTGTACCAGAAAAATAAATTAAAGTGATTAGTGCTATGTATAAGAATAAGACTGCTGTGGTTAAGGTAGGAAATGAGGATAGCTGCTGGTTTTGTATTAAATCAGGAGCCAAGCAGTGTTGTTTTCTATCCCACTTTATGTGGATTATTTTGATGAACTTTGTTTTAAGGAGCACAGGAAAGGCAATGGGAGACTGCAAAATCAAATGGGAAGGAAAAGGTCTCATGGACTTAAATAATGCTGATGATTTAAGCATTCTAGATGAAACTATGAGCAAAATGAATTACCTTTTAAAGGTTTTGAATATTCAGGGTGCTAGAATAGGTTTGAAAATTAATGGGAAGAAGACTAAGGCAAGGAGTAAGAGAAGATGAAAAGGTGACATTGGGTAACAAAAAGATTGATCAGGTGGGCAGCTTCACTTCCCTTGGTAGTATTATTAGTAAAGATGGTGGGAGCAATGAAGATGTTAAAAGTAGAATAGCCAAGGCTCAGGGTGTTTTTTCTCAGTTAAAAAAAAGTTTGGAAGAATAGGAAGATAAGTCTGCAAACCAAGATTAAATTCCACACCCTGGGGCTGTAAGGAGAAAACCTTACTCCATTTTTATAAATCACATATAAGACCCCATATTGACTATGGGCTCATTGTCTTTGGTACATGTACAGAGAACCAGATGCAAAAAATTGAAACAATACAAAATGATATAATATATCTCATATTTGGTCTTAGGAAACCCACAAGCACCAAGTTTCTGCTTATGGAGAGTGGATTAACAACAATAAGGGAGAGACATAGCTTACTCTTGACAAAACATCTCACAAAAAATGAAGCAAACAGCTCACACACCCTACATAATTGGCTAAGAAATCCAGCCATGTATAGAGGCATTACAGATGAGTATGCCAATATTCAGAAGAAGTTCCCTGTACCTGCAAAGTCTATTGCACCTACTTTCCCCCATTCTCCTCCCATGGAATTGGTCAATTCCCATAATAAATACTGATTTCTCAAAGTGGAATAAAGATTTAACCCCATTGCTTTTGTCAAGAAAAAATTTGCTGAAATTAATACAATTACTTATAAAAACCACTTTCAAATATTTGTTGATGGGTCAAAAATGAATGAGAAGGTAGCAAGTGGTGCTTTCCTTCCTCACCTGAAAATTGCAATGGGTGAGAGATTGTATAAGAATGTATCCATAATGTCTGCTGAGTTAAATGCCATAATCATGGCATTAGAACACCTTATGGAAAACCAACCTTTGATTGCTAATTCAAAAAAAAATATTATAGTCTATTCTGACTCTTTATCAAGCCTTGAGTTGCTGGCCTCAGCTCCTCAGTATAAGTTGGACATTGACACTTATCATTGTCTTAGTGTTATAGATAATCTTGCTTCAAGTGGCATAAGAACTTATCTTCAGTATATTCCTAGCCACTCTGGTATAAGTGGTAATCATCAGGTTGATGAAATAGCAAAAATTTTTATAAATATTGACCAGCCAAGTGGGAGACCAATCCCCATTAGAGATATTTACCAATGGAGACTATCAGATATTACATTTAATAAGAATAATCCTATCCTTTCCCCCTTTCCCAATAAGTATTTTTCTAAAATTTATCATAGAATTTGTTCTGTAATAAATGGACTAAACTTTCTTGCATTCTTGTACCAGTTTCCTAATTCAAGTGGTTCAGTTCCCCTGTCCCCCCTTTTCAGGTATTGTAATATGAATAATGAAATTATTGACCACTGCCTATTTGAATGTAATATGCTGACGTCTGCACAACATACCTTGCTTTGTAAACTTTTAAAATGCTTCAAACACCACAAAATCTCACTATCAACCAACAACCTAGCCAACTATACCTGCACTTAGAGCATAGAAATCAACATCTATCTTCTTATATTTGATCTCCATGAGTTGAAAAGATCTACTGAAAAACATCTATTAAATAAGAGGCGATCAAGCCAGTAGCTATGTAGCCCACAGAGTGAAGCAAAAGGAAAAGGGCTAAATAGTATTACTGAAAAGCCCACCTGCTGTGAAATAGAAGAAGAAAAAAGGAAATGGGAACTTCCTGGGAGGGTTTAAAAACAGAGGCTTTGAATAGATTGGGATGGAGGAGGAACATCCATAGCTGTGTTGGCCTTAGGCGGCTTGGTGCTGTGGTGAGTGGTTAGTAGTAGTAGTAGCATACCACTTGATGCTTTTGTTATACTATTTTAAAGTGTAGGAGGCTAATTGCTTTACTTACAAATTAAATTTTTACCTAATGTCAGGCAAATTAAATAGTTACAGGACCTGCTGAGATTTTTTTGTGGGGTCTTCTATATATATATTAAATTTTTAAATATAATATTTCTGCATTGCAGTTGGTGTACATACACAGTGTAATATATCTGATATAGAACTATCCCAATTAAATTCAGTGATATGAACTTTTGTCGGTATTGGTCTCTTATATTGTACAATGCATGTCATATAATAATAAAGACATTAATAAATATCATCCGGTAACAAAAAATTTTGAAAAATATATTAGTTATTTCAATTTCTCATAATTTATTCTTTATTGTCAAAAACAATTTGTTTTTAATTTCTAATATTTTTTTTTGTTAATTTTGATAGTAATGTGGGGCCCAATTGCTCAAATTGCCCTTTATCCAGCCCTGCCTGATCTTTCCAACCTGTCCCAAATATAAAGCTAATATTCATATTTCCCACGCTGTTATTAATTTTTGATTTTGTCAGGTTCAGTGGAATTTAGGGGAAAACTGGTTTTTCATGGATTTTGGACATAAATAGGTTTTGTTTTTGAATGCTATTTTGAATATCCGGCCTAATTGTTATGTTTTTTAAAACTGGTAACTAAAAATTTTCTTTTTAATGCACTAAAAAGATGTGTTTGATGGCTAACATTAGATCACCAGAAAAATATATTAGTTGTACTTCATAATACAACCCCACTCCATTTTCCAACTTGACAAAATTGCAAGAGTAACAATTAAAATTTAAAAACATATTTGTGTTTTTACAATAGCTGTGTAATTTAGACATGTATCATTGCCTGTATCACCTGTATAAAAACTTGCCTATCAGTAAGGTTAATAGTTCTGCATCTTGATTATAACAAAAACAAGGTAATTTATAACCAGCAAAGTTCATCACCCAATGAGTCACTTACTTCCTTGATTAAAAGTATTCATCTGAGTTAAAAAATGGTAGCCATCATTTTACCTTGGAGAATATTTCCCCATACAAAAATGAGTAGCCAAAGAGAATGTTTTTCCTCCAAAGTTTCAATGACCATTTGATGTAAGATGAAGAAGGGTATCCCCTGCAATAGTCCTACCATACAGAAAAAGATTTTCTCATTTTGTTGTTTTATATTACTCTTTACTTTCATAAGAACACTAAAGACCATAAATATTCCCAGAAATTAAGTGGGATTAAATATCAATTTCCCTTCTAATGGACATTAAAAATTGTCCTGGGGAAAATTTTAAAGTGGGGGGGGGGGCACCTAGACCCCAAAAAAAGAATTAAAATATGCTTTCAAAATTCAAGGATAAATATATTTTGAAACAGATTAAAACAGGGAAATACTTATTTTGGTAATTTCAAGAAAATATCCCTTTTTTTTACTCTCATGAAAACAAAACTTCTCCGCCCCCTCTCTATAATTTGAACAACTTTTTTTTTTAATTTAGAAATTGTATGCAAACAAAAGTTTGTTTTTGTTTATGTTTAACCTCTGAATATTGACTTCAATTCCAACAAAATAGTTTTAAATAAAGAGTCAAGTTTATCACACCATAGTATTAGTTAAATCTGTGACACGATATTTTCCGTTTAGAGAGTAGAGTAACTAAAGGTGATTTAGACCTAGTCATTAGGGTCTAAATAAATTGTGAATCTTTGTTAAACTAAAAAAAAGTGACTTTATTTTGTGAATTATTTTTTGAGAAATAGTATTCCATTGAAGCAGATAATAGAGTCTATAGAACATGTTAGCATTGATTATCTTTTTTTTATTCCTTTAATTTTACTTATGGCATTAGATTTGCCTGAGAAGTAGCAATCTACCCTGTATGATTCGAAAAAAGTTGCTAATTATTTTGATTTTTAAACTTTAATTTTTTCAGATTTATTTTTATTAGTCACATTACTCACATTACTGAATGTCACAGTATCTTGAAAGCCTTACAAGTATCAATAATAGACTCTGGCTCTGGGCTGTGCAATCATTTGGCAGCCATAAGCTTTTTGTAAATTCAATGAAGATATGGTTTTTTTGAAATATCTTGGCAACAATTACAAATAAAAAAAGAATTATTGAAAATTCAACTTTTCTTTTTTTTTTTTTTTTTTTGTTCATAAATTATTTTAAGCAGCAAAAATAAATAATGTTACTGGAATCGTATTTTTGACTTTTATTCTGATTCTGAAAATTTTATTTTTATAGTTTACAAAATTTTTTGAGAAACAAAACTATTGTGTAATTTTAATGTGAAATTTTATTAACACTTAAAATCCAAGTCAGTGCTTATACAGTTTAATATGAAATACATTTACTTCATTTTAATGACTCCATTTGTTTAAAATATCAAAAGAAATTGTTATCCGATTTCTAATGATCTTGACTGCTGAAGAAGCTGAGTCGAGACCCTCAAATGCCTGCTTTAAAAAAAAATTTGGCTTAATAGAGCTTGAAAGAACTCATTATAGCTTGTGTGTTTCTATAGACTTAGTTCTTCCATTCTCGTCTCTTAAACTAGAGTACTATATAGTACAGTCAATCTAAATTAATTTTATGGGCTACCTCAAATAAATTGTAACAGTTTTTATTTTGGTATCATTGTAACCAGAATTAAAAAAATTTTTTCAATGTATAAGAAATTGGCCAAAATTAGTCAAAGAAAAATTGAAGTTTTTCAGTCATTTATTCTGAAATTACAACCTAAAAAAATAATAATTTGGGATTCTAAAAAGTTGGTGATAAGAAAATACGGTACATATATCACGAATATGGAATCATTTCTGTTTTTTTACTCGCCCTGAGTCCCCCCCCCCCCCCAACCCCCCACGGATACCTGATAAATCGTGCTCTAGTATTCATTTAATCTTGCACCAAATTGGATCCGCACAGAAAAAAATTTACCCTTCTTATTCCAAATTGCTTGGGAAACCCTTTGTCCTCGTCGCTTGTATACCCCCCCCCCACTGCACACCAAATCATATCATTGGTCTAGCACACTTCTCAAAAGTGTCTTGGGTATGTAATGTTCTTCAACACTATTGGTAAGAAATTATTTAATAGATGCAGTCATGCTCATGAACAAGATTACCCATTTTGCCAGCATTCGAATTTAAAGAAGACAAATTCAAATGCATTATACCTGTTCCTCCAAATTCTTCATTCATATCTTGAATTTCCTGAAGTTTTGCCCCTCCTATTTTGATGTTTTGGGGTTTGGGAAAAATACTGCTGTTTATTATGTAGTCAAACTGCATGAAATTATTTCTGACAGTCAGGTTTAATACATGGTGGACAGCGTTGATCACAGCGTTTGGGCTCTTGATTGATGAAACAACTCTCGTGGCATGGACTTAATTGCTTCTATGACTCTATTGCTAATATTCTTCTGAAAAAGTGTGGATAGGCAGGAGGTTGCAGCTGAAGAAATAAATGTAACTGGAAGAGTCTTAGTTGTCCAAAGAAAATCAAACAATTCTGTCCATTTCATAATGTATTATGATTTTCTTCATTCAGGATTCAAAGAATATGAGATTTAAAACTTACATAGTATTTCGCTCTCCTGCTGTGGCACCTCTAAAAACCTAAGCCAGGTTGGATTAAAACATTGCAATCAGTACCGGTCAGTGGCCATCTTAGTAAAGCTAACATTTTATTTTTTCCTATGATTTGCCTTCCTTCAAGCAACGAATTGTATCCTTTCTACACTGACATTCATTGCCCAAAAGGATGAATGGTATGGATCTACTCTGGTTGTAACCTTAGACCAGCAATTGTGGTTGAATTCCAAGAAGTTTATTGCTGCAGAAGAACGTTCTAGTAGCAGCGCATAACTAGTGGATAGACTAGAAGGATTCCACATCCTTTGGGTTTTGTCAGTGCTACTGTGATATTTGATGGATGGATCTGGCCTGGAAAAAATTTTAGAATTAATGTTCAATTGTGGTACAATTCCTTATCTTCGAAGTGATAAGGCTATTTCTTAAGCACTGCGAGTCCATGCCATTCAAGACATTGTACTTAACTGGATTCAGGTGTAGAACTTGAATGGAGAACTTTCATTGATAACCGCTGAGCTGAGTGAAATCAAAGACTTTATATGAGCAAGTAATAGATGGACAAGCTTCTCTTAAACACCTCTCTTAGGTTTTCAGTCTCAAAATCAAAGCTTCTCCCTTTCCTCTTAAATCAGAATGAAGTCAGGAGAGTTGAAAAGGAAAACTGTGGATGGAGCACATGGACATGGTTGACATTTTTCCAAATTTCCTCATGGCTGAGTGTACAGGTCAATGGAAACTTCATTTAAAAAACAGTTTCTGACATGCTACCTCACGTTGCAGATGCTGGTCATAACAACTACACGAGGTTGGAGTGACTGTAGCTACAGTAGATTAACAGACTTGAACATACAAGCCAAACTCCTTCCTAGTCGTTCAAAAAAGGCTTGTATTTTGTTAAAAGATCAGACAAATATTGAGTCTGTGCAAGTACAGAATTTTTCGTAGAATAATAACTGGTGAAAAGTCTGAAAACAGCACCCGGATTAAATAGAGATTGAAGAATGACAAGAGAGCATAGACTTCAGTTGGTCATGGGATGTCCAGCAGTTGCTCACGTCATTTGTTTGATGCAAGAACTGCCGGATTTTTTGTATCACACAAGGAAACAGGACAAAGTCTTGTATTTCAGGCTAGCAGAGAGGTTGCAGAGACATGCACATATTTATTGCTTTTGTCAAGTAGATGTCCCCTTTTGAGGATTATCTGTTACTATTTTGAAACCCTGCTTTTGGCTTTACTGCTGCAGAAAACGAGATCATCGACAAATCAGTAGAACTCAGGAAAAAAGTTGCGGAGAGACTGGTAGGCACATCTATGAACAAGCATTCGTTTAAAAAGAAGAACCAGCCAGTCCTTATAAACCCTTCATTGCTGTGTAAGTGTATTCTAACGGGATCTTAATGACTGAATATGTACTAAGAATCTTCAATTAAATATGAACTTAGTTCCTATCCTGCACTGACTTTTTACGATTCTGTCTTGTTCCGAAAACCATATAAAGCAGAGCGACCAAAAACTGTCTAGTGACTTTTAGAAATTTTCGTCGTTGGTTTAAAATATAGCCTGATCAGCACCAATGTCTTAGACAGGAATACTTTTCTTCATATGATTCCCTAGGTAACGAAAGAAAAAATATTCGAAGATATTAGATTGATGCTAGAATTATGTTTAATCAGAATATCTATATACTATTATTATCTTTGATAACTACGACATAGCTGCTTTGATGAAAGATGACTTATTTTGGGGTTAACTGTATCACTTGACTGGAAGTACCGTTTAATCAACAAATGAGACGGACGACCAAAAAAGAGGAATTTTTTCCTTGTGTGCATGAAGAATTAAGCCGTTTTGCCAGTAGGCTATACTGTCTGATTATTTCTGGGGTAAATGTCTGAGAACCGTCCAAGATATAGGTGACGTTGATTTTCTGAATGTTGTTGCAATAGGTGAGTGTTTAAAGATTGTGAACACTGAATTTATTGGTGACCATACCGACTTGTTTGTACTGTTACTTCATCACTGTATTCCATAAGGTTTTCCTGACAGCTGAACCTACGGTAACCACTTTAGTTGCAACGTTAAGTATTGAAGCCATTGTTGAGAAGATTTGGAAGGGAAATTTGCGATATTTTTCCTTTTGCTCATGCACTTCTGAGCCGTAACACAATCTCCCTCCTAGCTAATCGCAATGGGTGTGCTTAACCAATTGAAAAACATAGAACAGTTTAGAAACAATGGTTCGATATGTTTCTGACTCGAGGATTCGGAAGAAGAAGTACAAGTACCAGTACAGGCTGCATTTTGTACAATGTATATGTAAAATCTACTGACAATACTGATACTTACTAATACAAAGTCTTTGAGAAGAAAATATCATCATCTACAGCGGCCGTCTATCCAACAGATGTACTTTCTTTTTTAGCAGCAGTGAAATTTCACTATTTCCGAACTTATCCTTATCTACCAGATTTGGGCAGAACTCCAGACCCCTGCGCTTTCTACTGATACTTGAAGATGCACTCTCCCGAGCAGCAGTAAATTAACATGGAAAAAACTTTTCATCATTACCAGTGAAATTTTTTTCTGTAGTTATTTAACTTCCTTTACTGATTTATACAGATCTATATTTATACTTTATTTAAGAGCGGGGGGGGGACCGAAAAGGACTGATTGCAACAAGAACAAAGTGCACATTCAGAAGCGACATATAATTTGGACACAAGATTTACCTATTACCAAATGTATTTGTCTGCGAATTAAGGCTTTGTTAACAATTTGTCATTTTAAACTAAAAGACGAAAAATGATCAGGTCTGACTCGTCTGGGTCAGATCGATTTTTTTATATGTTTGCGGTAATTTTTTTCCGGTCACATCAATAACAACATAAAAACTGTTGAATTTTACTTCAGACTAAACTTTCGATTGACAAGAGTCTACTTATGCCCATGTGTTATTTATGGTTTTGCACGCATTATTATCCCTTTTCAGATATTGTACCATGGACTTGCCCCAAATTCCAATCATCCTGTCTGCGGCTTTTGTTGTCAAAACTGGTAAGTTTTCCAATTGTATTTTTTTGGAATAAAATAAAAAGAAGAGGATTTATTTATGGCATCATTAGTTATTTGTGGTGCTACATGTATAGCCGGTGGTGTTTTAGAAAGTATTTAAAGTTTTTAAGCTGATTTGTGCGCCTTCCAAAAATGTTTTTGAACGATCAACTTTTGTCTCATATCTTTACTATTTTAGTTTGTTTTTCAAAAGTATCTTTAAATGTTATCAAAGTGACTTGACAATTTCGAAGATAGTTACCTATAGTAAAAATGATAAGGCTGCAATGTTTTATTATTATTAGTTTTGGCCAAAGGCATTTCGTCTGGTATACACTTTAGAGGGGCCTCTTTCTATTTGAAATTGGGAGTTCTATTGCTTTTATTAAGAGTCAAAATTATTCGGATCGAAGATAACCCTCCCCCCAAAATCCCCCACTCGCCCTCTTTTTCAAAAATTTAGTGCGTCAATATTTTTATTTAGCCATTTTGTTAAAAATAGTCCAAAGATCAGATAAAAAAAATTATGAGGAAAGCCAAATCCCCAAAATTCCGGGGGAAAGTTCTTCAAAATATTACCCCAGGGTCTATAGGACATTTAAGCCATGGGCGGTTCTCTAAAATTTGGAGCACACTTGGTTGTTTTGAAGTTGAACTTGCAGTTTCTTTTTAAATGGTTTAAGAGTGTCGGCAGGGCAACTATCTCTCCCTTCACCCACTTTACCAATCATATTACCTATCATATAACAATGCCTCCGCCTCCAGGGATGACAAAACGCACTTGAATTAGTTAACAAGGGCTATAAGCTATGCTACAGTTAACGATAAGGTTTCATACATAGAGTGGTTGTATAAACTTTGGATTAGCCTCATATCATTGGAAAAGGAAAGTTCTAGTTCACATTCTAAGAATAAAAAGCGATTACAGTGCGACTACCCCACCCAGTGTCCTATTATTTAAATAACTTTGAAACTCATAAAAATTTTGGCAATTAAAACGACTTTTAATGAATTTAAAAAAACTGTATAAAAGAAGTTTTTTTTAACAGATGTAAATTCTACTAAAACTAAGATCAACAGAGTGAACGTATTATCGAAGTGACAAATGAAAAATAAAATTACCCGACATGAAATGATAAATAATTTCAAAAATTAAACAATATGCATTCCATGCTTTTTCGCCTAAATACGCCCCCCCCTTATTCTCTACCGACTTCCATAACCGAACTAAAATAAATTTTATTGGTATTGTTTCATTAAAAATCTAATTATAATAAGCACTAAGTCGTATTTTCATTTTCAATGAATTTTTTCTTTTTTCATTCAGAAAATTAGATTTCATGTATACCTACCATTCTTTTTTCAATGACTCCATTCCTGTTCTATTTGCAGATGTAGAGGGTGTAATAAGTTTGTAGTAAGAAAAAATAAGATTTTAATCACATAATTTTGTAAGTTTTTTATTACTATTATTTTTTTTCTCATTTTTTTCTCAGCATACTGTATAATTAAATAAATTTTTAACTTTCATTATTTTCATTAAACCCAGAACTAGGCTATTAATTTTTCGGTACTTAATTATTAATAAGAAAATATAAAATTGTCGTTGTTTTGCAGGTCATGTTTAAAGGTAAAGTCAGCTAACATTTTGGACTCACGCAGCGCAACTGTATGTTTGGTGATATTTACCGGTAAAAGTCAAGTTTCTCCGGATTTTCACCTGAGACAATCTATTTTGCTTTTGTAAAAGTATCTCATCTGCACTTTGAAGTCAACTTAACCAGGAACCTTTGCTTTTATAAAATTGGCAAATCAAAAAAGGCCGCAAACACAAAATAAAACCGTAAAAAACTCGAAATTTGGAGAGTTGATCTGCACAAGGGTTGCCCTGTAAAAACTCGACTCGATTAACATCAAGAAACGGGGAGAAGGGAGCAGAAGGTTAGAGGTATTATAGCTGAAAGAGATTTTTGTAGTTTATTAATAAATGAAACTACAAGATGATGAAGAGAATAATGTTTGGTAAGATGAACGACGGACATCATGAACGGGAAAACTGTGAGTAAAATGGCTCAATAGGATAGAGAATGACCGAAAAATTCATTGAGAATCGTGATTTGTCCAGAAATAGGGCGAGCCCTCTAGGCTTTGCTTGATGCCACCTAAACTAAACCGAACCTTGAACAAGAACTTCAAGTAATAGCAATATTACCACGGAAACTAGAAAAGAGAACTTCCCAATAAACTGTCAAACACTAAGTAGTGGTTTATACAAAAATTAATTACAATTAAATTTTGTAATATTAAGCATTGTTGATCTTTTTGCTGTCATTTTTTATCCTTGATTTTGTAGCAACATGAATGAAACAAAAAGTCATTTTTTGATAAAGTGAAAGTCTTTAACCCCAACAAACTTTTCAGTTGTATCTATATATCTATCTAACGCTGAACTAGATGCTAGAATTGTGTATTCACACCGTTTAAATTTTGTTTCTTTCGACTGGAAGCACATAATCCTATTCAGCTTATCTCACGTGTGATCAAGGCTTCACACAGGATTTTTTTTTCGGAGGAGGTTTATATAAAAGATTTATTTTCGGGGGGGGGGGCTATACAAAAAACCTCAAAAAACGCGAACAAAATTTGTTGATATACATTTGCTTCAAGCTTTTATGTTTAAAGAAACATTTTAAAAAGGGGTCAAACCCCCCTAATCCCCCCTCCCCTCTGGGCACTGCCGTGGGGGGTTGTCTTTTGTTTTTCCTAGTAATCATCCCTTTTATTTGTTATATTTTAGAGGATGCTTCATCAACTCAGTGGGAGCTGCTCTTTTACAGTTCAGACCATTTGCTGTCCTCTAAACGTGTAAGCGCTACTCTGAATACTTGTCCGGGCGTGTCAGGGCTTTGTAAATTTGACACTGACACACAGGACTCTGAAGCAACGGGTCTGGATAATGAAGTTATATCTTAAGTGTTTGTTTACATTAGAATAAAACAAACAAAGTTATATTTTTATTAAAAGACCAAGCAAGGGCACGTACAATTTAATTCAAGGAATTTATTCATACCATAAGGTGGACTATTTCTTTTATTTTATTCAAAAATGTTGGTGTTCGCTTTGTTAGTTTTGTTATCTCGTGTTAAGATTTTCAAGGTTGTACATATTAATTTTCAAAAAGCAGTAGATTGTTTCTTAAAAGTTTCGTTATTATATTTCTTCTAAATAAATATTGAGTTATTTTTATCATTCTAATTTAATGGTGATATTTTAATTTTGAATAAAGCAGAAAATGGGCCGTTTTGGTAAGAACTGATTCTCATTTTCTAAATCCTTTATGAAGGAGATCATTGTGCTCTGACGATTTATTCTCGCTTGCAGGTTCTTACGGAATAGTGGATCCTTCGACCTGCAAATGATGCCAACAAAATACTAGAAAGATGACCGGGTTGTATCATCTACTGTATGTCATTTATCCCTTGTCTTAAAAGTTGAGCCAGCATTGTTTCCTGCTGTGTACCTAAATGCTTACAAAATTAAGGACCTCGGTAAAGATTGTTAAGTTTTTGAAAACGTCTCGAAATTTTGAATGATGGTTTGCATTAACGAAGCTCTGTAAGAAAAAAACTCACTCTGTTAAACTTTAATCAGCTCATCAAGAAATTTTGATCGTTATTTACAGGAATATATTATTATTGGATTAAATGAATTTAGGCAGATATAATATATATATATGAAATTCAATCATCAGTGTACTTTTATTGTCACTCTGAAGACTCACACTGTTCGGTATTTGTCTTGGTCTGTTAATTTTTCATATGAATAAGGGTTAAATCAACATGAATAACAATCTTATTAACGTATTTGTTTGTTTTAGATAATTTTTAATGTCTGTTAAGTTGCAAAATTTTAAGATACATGGGCAAGTGAAAACGAAACATCTAATTTGGAATTGAAACTGGGACATAAACTACCTCTTGGTATTTCGTAAAGTTTTTTTGTACCCCCAGCTGACTCCCAGGAAACATATAGTCGCAATGAATGTAACTTTTGAATATACAGTTGTAATTGAGTTCACAAAATAATGTCTTTCGAAAACTAATTTTTAAGCCTCTTTCACATGAAATTAAAAGGAAATATTAGTATGAGATTCAGCAAAGGAAATGTCGAAGTTTAACATGAACACATCCTCAGATACGCCTATGGTGGTCTAACTTGTTACCTGTTTAGTCGAACTACAAATAATACTAAGGCACTAAACATTTTTTTTATTTTCTTGCCTATTTGAATAAAAAACACTAATATGAAAGATGTTTTTAATATCATAAATACACTCGGATAAAATAGTGAAATTAATATTAAAGCCTATTGGTTTTCCTCTGATCAATATTAAATATAGGTTGTTTAAAACAGAAGTGTCATCGTTGCCAGTGTCGTTGCTGAGGTGGATGGAGCAGTTCATCTCCCAATAATTTAGAGAAAAAAGTATTGCGTAACATTGAAACTATTCCTCGCCTTAATTTACATTTTTGTTATTTAATGTTATAACATAATTATTTTTTTTTAATTAATCTATACTTTGCATCAATATAAAAAAATAAATAAAAAACAGGTGTAACACTTCCAGAGATGTTTTAAAATATTGTCTCTAAATATATACCTCCTTAAAAACCTAATGATCAAGTAAACAGGTGAGCCTTGTTAATGGCAAAATTAAGAATATGTACTATATTGCCTGTGTCCCCATATTTTATCTAGTCGAATTGTTTCCCCTGATAGGTCAGAGTTTTTTTACTGACCAAAATCCATCCGTTGATTATAAAATGTCGCTGTTTTACAACATTCAAAATGAATAAGAAGACACCCTCTAAATTTAGTATGGACATGAATACGAACTCTACATTTTATATAGTATTTTCACTGTAGCTAGATAGGTCAAATTGGTTATAACTTAGTTGTAGAAGCTAGTAGTGAAGAAAAAGGGGTTAGCTCGAGCCATCGTTTTATTAATTTTTACTTCCAGTATTTAAATCAACGTTTAAGTATAGCTTCGACTACTCTTATTTGTAATAACGGTCTTTTTGAATCTTGGCGCACAACACAACGATATGATGTAAGATTCATTTTTTATGATCCATTTAATAGTTCTCTATGATTTTCCTGTACCTATATGAATAATTAAAATGAAATTTACATATTAATTTTACTTTTTTTGGCTAAATAGCATTTTCAAATTTTTTATCTGACGTAACAAAAATCTGTATTCGTATACTTTTATTACTTATATTAGGGGTTTTTCGTCCTGGTCAATATCACTTTCATTCCGCCAAAGTTCAGATTTTTTTCAACTCTTTAAAAAGGACCCCTTAATCATACAGGCCGTTAATTAGCATAAACAGAGCTGATTAAAGTGCAAAAAAACTTTATCGTAAAGAGCGTACTAATTTCTAGGGGGTGAAATTAATCGTATACATTATAATTTTAGCTTATTTGAATTTTCAGTGTCACTCCTTACTTTAAGTGGGAAGAATTGTTTTGTTTTTTTTATTTCAGAAGGTTTTTTCTAAATAATGCAGAAGACTCCGGTGCCCCTTCTCATCACTTTCTCGTCCTCCTTGACAAAATCCGCCCATCTCCTAGATTCATCCTTACCCCCTCCCCCCACACTACCAGAATATTTGCAGTATACGTCCCAATAACCACTAATATATGTAAACATTGGGTCAAGGTAATCACTTTAAAACCGACCCCTCGGGACGGGGGGGGATTCACTAATCTTCAGAGACCCATATATTGTATTTTTGGACCATGGTGAACCCAATAACTATCTCACCACTCTGATTGGGCGACTTTGGAAAGCAATGAACGTGCGAGGTGTTCTAGTTCCGCTTTATTGTGTCTGTTACTTAATAAGGGCATTAGAAGGTCTCGTTTCCTTTTGATTGAGTTTTCTTGCCGATATTATAGGACTACTGGGTCGATACGATTACCCATGGGGAAAAAACACGCATCCGTAATTTTTATTTTGTCATTAAATAAAAAAATTACATATTTTTCAGGGCTGACCTTGAAATTTTTATAGTAGATTTGTATGACACGCTGACTTGTACGGTTCTATTTTCATTAAAGTTTAATTGCATTTAGTGGGTGTTTCCCCCTTTTTTTAAAAATAGGGCACATTTTATCAGGTACGTGGCGTTTGATCGTTAATATTAAACATGAGAAACATTCATATTTTTGAAATCAACAAATAAATATAAGTCTTTTTATTTATGTATTGGTGTTTTGGCTACTTTTAAGCCAGGTCACGCTGTTATTTAAGTTTGTTACCATAAACAGCTGTTCTCTCTTAAAAGAAGATTTTTTAAAAAATGAAAATTTATTTTTTCCTGCATGGGAGGTAGACAATGCCTACTTAAACACCATGCTGTTGATGATATTGTTTTTAGTACTTAAAAAAAAACTTATGATGGTTTTAGGAAAACAAACCTTGTGTTTAAGAAATTTTCAACAAGGTATTGGAACTAAATTAAAGCTTTAGAGTAAATAGCAAGGGTGTTGAGGAGGGGGAAACCCCCACATATACATAATAATTTCTGTTGGCTTTCAGTTTTAATAATGTTTCTCAATTCCAGTTTACGAAATTTGTTTTTTCATTTGATTTCTTATTGTCCCTTAAAGATTCCCAGAAAGTCCGGCTTCACCTCCATAGGAATATCCCCCTCCCTAAAAGGATATTTTCTAGAATATTCAATCTTGGCAGTAATTTATTTAACACACCCGAGTCTTTTTAATATGTTCCTTTGTCACTTTGAGTCAACCAAAACAAAAAAAGACGCATAAAAATAATTTTGTTTTTTCCTCCTGACATGGTCATCCGTTTCAAAATTTACTATGAAAAGTTTACCCCCTGGACACTTCCAGACACATAGACCATTCTCCTGGTGGAAAAAAAACAGCAGACCATCCCCCCCCCAAAAAAAATGGGCATAGTTCCCAATAAAAAATACAATAAAGGATCCAAACCTGTTGTAGCAAAATGGATTGAGGTTCTAAGTACCAATACGGAGTACTGGGGTTCAATTCCCGTTGTTGCAAAATGGGGTGGCCACTTTGCTACATTTCTCTATAAAAATACCCAGTATCTGGAACATTGAAGCGACGCCCTTTGTGACAGTACCGGCTCTTGAGGATCTTGATCCTTTTTCTTTATCTTTTACGCATGCTCTTGGCAAATTTTGAAACTTTAGACCTTTCTTTCAGGCCTCTAGATGGAATTTGTAACCCTCAAAGGTATATTTGTGTGGTTTTTTAGCTACAGTGAACAGAATATGCGTCTCAAATTTTAATCAGACCAAATTAGGAAAAAAGGGACGGGGGAAGGGGCATAGTTGTCTTTTAGAAATTTTGATCACCTAAAAAGGAAATACAAGTTTTAATTTCCGTTTTTTTGAGTCCTCGATTTTGGATATAGTGACCCGGAGTGATCACGATTATAAATGAAAAAAAAAAAATGAACACACATAGTTTCTATTTACTTAGGCAAAAAATACAAATTTAAAACGTTTCGAAGATAGGAGCTTGAAAAAAATGTAATATGTTTTTATGTTATGCTGATTCTTATGGTTTGATTTTAATTATTATTGGTAAAAAAATTATCGCTTGTTTTTTTATTGTTTTTTTTATTGCGTATATGAGGGGGGTCTCCTCCTAGTCAGGTTCTCCCCTTAGTCAATATCTTAATCTTTACACTAAAGTTCAAATTTTGTTCGAATCACAAATCTCTGAATTACACCGTCCGTTTAGCCAGAATAGATAGCTCTTTTCAGAATACTAAAAAAAAAACTTCAGTGTAAAGATTGAGGTTTTGACTAGGGGCTGACCTCCCTCATGTAGGGAACAATTTCTGTACATTTTAAATTTTAATGTTGCTCCTTGTTTTCATTTGAAAATTTTTTTTTTAAATTTAATTTCTAATCGTTTTTTAAATAATGCTGGAAATCCGGCACCCCCTTCATAGAAATGCCCCTTCCCCTAAGGACACATCACCCCTGGAAAGATCCGACCCCCTAACAGCCGCCGCGGACCCCCCCGACCAGATAAAATCCATCCTGAAAAAGGCTGTGTACGTCCCAATAACCAATAATTAAATTAGACATTTGGCAAATCTAATAAAGTGCAGCCTGTCGACTGGACAGTGTGGGGGATTAAGTAATCCTAAGGGATATATTTGTTAGATTTTTGACTATGCTGAACAAATTGGTTACCTGAAAATTTTGATTGGTTGACTTTGGGAAAAAAATGAGCGTAGGTGGGGGCCGAGTTGCCCTCCAAATTTTTTTGGTCACTTAAAAAGGGCACTATGTCTTATGACAACTATTTGAATGAGCCCTCTCATGATACTCTAGGACTACTGGATCGATACGATCACCCCTGGGAAAAAAAACACGCATCTGGGATCTTTCTTCTGGCGAAAAATGTGAAAGTTCACGTTTTTGCAGATAGTTGCTTGAAATCTCTTTAGATAGAATATCTAGTACACTGAATATGATTGTTTGATTTTCATTACCATTCTATCACTTTTAGGGATCTTTCTACGTTTTTGCAATAGTAAGACGCTTTTTTTTGATAAGTAAGACTTCATAACGTTTGATGAGAAAAATTAAACGTGATGAAGCTTATATATCTTATTTCATTATAAAATTCGATTCTCCTGATGTATCTATTGGTATTCAAATCCCCTTTTTTATAGTTTCTACAACTGTTGAGCCAGATTGATCTTTACTTCAAGTTAGTTGCCACAATATGTTTGAAAGCAGATTGACTTTGTCAAAATTAATTACAGTTGCAATTTAATTAATTTTCCAACCTCAGCTTTTGCTCACATTTTGAGGGCCCGTTTTGATAAAGAAACTGGATTTTTTTCTTAGACGAACGGGAGAAAATTCGGAACAGAATCATTAAAATGTTCACCGATCTTTAAAACACATTTAGGGTTGTGTTTTTCACAAGTTTTCTTACATCGATGTCCCTAAAGCTGGTTTTAGAAAAGAAGGGATCAGGGGGCACTCACCCCAGGTGTTGAAATTTGAAATACATAATATAACATCTACATTCATTTTTTACTTCTTAAAAATTTGTCTTTATTGAATTAAAGTATAGGTCAATTAGTTGGCAGTAAATTACTTATTTACTAAAAATAGGCTATTTATATTATATTACTTAATAATAACTTTGAGTATAATCAAATTGAAGTGGCCAGAGACGTCATTGCTTTTTAGGAAGGATTGCACATGCCCATAGACTTTGTGGGTGTGGGCCCTCGCGGGCCCCCTCCCTCAATACCCTTACTGGATTAATGCTCTGGAGGGTTCCTAAACTGTGTTTGCTTTCTATTTTGTATATATTAAAAATAGTAAATATTGATTAGTTTAAATATAGAAATTATAGCTAACACCAGCAGTGTTTACATTTTCTCTAAATTAATATTAAATAAATTTATTAATTGTATTTCAAGATATTTATTTATAAATTTTGTATCAAACAGGAAATTATCCGTTAGGGTTATAACTACCTCCCAGAAAGTATCCCTAGAATTTTTATATGATTAACTCACTAGATTCAAACAAGAATACATAATTAATTTTCTGGAGTAGTTTAAAACTCAAGTGATACATTTTTATTTGTAATCAGTGCATGACCAACCGGAGACATATTTTTCTTAACCTTAAGCATATTGGAAACAAAATAAAATGTTGCATTCGTCTTAGCCTAATATTACAAACCGGGACTCCAAAATAGAAAAACAGACTAAAATAAGTTGCAAGCCACTCCTCGACAAAAATGTGTTCTTTGCAATTGTTAACTATCATTTCCTTTCCTTAATTGTGTTGATATTTGTTTCAATTGTTTCATACTTAATCACCATTGTTTCTTAAAATTATTTAGTAAAAACGAAGTTTCTAACACCTTAAACCGTTTTGAAAGATATATCTCATTACATAGTTCAAGTTTAACTGTATAATCTTATTGAATATAGTTAGTACAATCAAGCTATCCGTTGTTGAGCCAGAAGCGACTCCTAGTGTGTAACTAAATTCTAAAATTGACCACCCCTCGAAGTTTTATATTGTGATTTACCTTAACTAATTTGTTTACGAAAAGAAAACTAGATCGGTCATATTTTGATCAATTCATCAAGAATTATTGATCATAATTTGCAATAATTTACTTGTTTTCGATTAAAGAGAAGCTTTCATATACAATAAATATATATTATATTTAAACATTAATTTATTTTTATTTTTAATTAATTAAAAAAAAACTTACAGAAATATATTTTTTTAAAATAAAATTAATTTCCATTTTATACTTAATAAAATAATAAAAAAATTCATTTAAAAATACAGAAACAACATTAAAAGAAATTGCTATTAAAGAATAAATGAAACACAAAACAAATAGAAATTATAGCAACAATCATAGCAAAAAAACATACACCAAGCGCTAATGTAAATTAATAAATAAATATTAAAGCTATTAGTGATAAAATTTAATATGCCAATAAATTTTAAAATGATAAAAAAAAGTATTTTTATATTTAATTATAAATTAAATCCAAACAAACCTAAAATAAACAAAATGTAAATGCAAAAAAATATACAATAGATAATAATATAATGAATCATAAAGAGAGAGAAACTCATATTGAATATCAAATCAACACTGAAACGAGCAAAAGTCACTCCAAACAAGAGCTTGAGCATAGCCTCCTTCTGTTACTGTAAATGTCTATAACTTAATGCGTCATTGGTAACTTACTGAAAAATATATTTGTCTTGAACAGTATTGTAAAATATAAACAAAATCAAATTTAAGATTTTATGTAAAATTATATTATTTGTTTGAAGATACTTCAATTAATTATTTCATTTAACTGAAGTTTTAATTTTAAATGATTTAATAAGTTTAAAAGGGATTGTTTGTAATTTTATTTTTTTTATGTTAAGTGCCAGCGACGCAGTAGTTATTTGGGCTTTATTGTTAATGAAGGGGGCAGTATCCGAACTCGTGTTGTTTGTGAAACCATATTAATCTTTTGATCAACCTTAGAATGAACTAGTCAATTACACTGAATATTTGATATATAATGATATTTATTACTTAAAGCACGTCAGTTCAAAAATTTACATTTATTGTAATGTAGATCTTCAATATGATGTTCAAAAGACAATATTTGTAATATAGTTCATTTTCGTATGTAATAGAAGAAGTCAAAATTGATTTATTCGTTGGGACATTAATAGCTCTCGGTCGCTTTTTAAGATTCAGAAATGATTGGTGGGTCATTTGCCCCCCCCACGCCCTTTTTTCCCCTAAACCATATAATAAAAAGGTTTTGGAAGTCAATGTTTTAAATGTAATTCACAGATTATATAACAAAACTTCTGGGTCGATACAACTTCCCAAGGCTTGGAGGCTGTCAGGGTAAGTGATGCTTTGGGGGCAAATATGAGAATGGATGCTCGTATAAATTTTAGGCATGGCTTAGTTGATTGGAAATTAGACTTTGACTCCATACAAATAAATTGTCTCTTGAAAAAAAATTGCTAAAATATTGAAACCGTATGGCTTTTTCGCTATGCCATAGCGTTGACTCTTATTCTAAACTCCTAATGTTTGTTATTTATTTGGGTTAGTTAATTTGTCATATGAATAAGGGTCTTATGGCTTTCAATAGCAGTGTATTCCATGTATTCGATTGCTCTAGATGTCTTTTAATTTGTATTTTGTTGCAGAAGTTGAAGGTACCTTGACAAGTGAAACCAGAACATCCAATTCGGGATTAACGCTGGAACATCAACTACCTCTTGGAATTTCGCAAGTTTTTTCTGCATCCCCCTTTGATTCCCAGGAATGGGATAGCCGTCATGAAGGTACATTTTGAATATACAGTGATAATTTGGTTTACAAAATAGGCTGTTTCATATTTTAATTTGCAAGTCTCTTTCACAGGAAAGTAAAAAGAAATATGAATATGAGTCACAGTAAAGAAAATCTCTAAGGGGAGTAGGAGCAAATCCTCAGACATGTCAATGTGGGTCAAAATTATCCCTTTTTTAGTCGCACCGTCAACATAAATAAGGGAATGCAAGTTCTTTATATTTTCTTGCTTCCATAAACAGAAGAAACTAATTTAAAAGATTTTTTTAATGTCATAAATACAACTGAAGGAAATATTACAATTATCATTACAGCCTACCGCTTTTGCTATGATCTATATAAGATATTGGTTTCCTAAACCAGAAGTATCTCAAAGATAAGTAAATAGCCAAATTAAGACAAAGTCATGTACCGTCTTACTGACTGCATTTCAAGCAACTATCTGAACTAAAAATGTGGTTTAGCCCTGCTTTCCAGGGTAATAGTGAATGAAAGCATGAGAATGCTTGAGCAGGTTTTCTGAATGAAGGATGACAGGCTGCCAAACGCTGGCTTTGTCAGCCTACTGTCTAGGGCCAAAACGAAAAGCAACCCCATTTTTCCTCGAATGGGGAGGTTGTAAGAAAATATTTAAAGGGATTTGGAACGTCCTGGGAAGTTGTTAAGAGGAAGGTTTTGAATACATTTGGATTGAGCAGGGGCGTTCTTAGCTGTATTTGTCTCAGGTGGCTTGTTACTGTAGTGAGCTGTTAGTAGTAGAAATTGAACGGAAGAATACTAAAACGATATTGAACTAAAATTAATCATCGAGTCAAAGCTGAAACTAATAAAAATTACCACAAACTGAATGAGTTCTGTCAATTAGAGGAGATCTACCCTACCGACTAGCCTGAATTTTTTTTTTATTCAGACTGGCTGGGGTTGGCCCGGGGTATCTTTGAGGGGGGGGGGCAGTTACTCCCTTCCCCCTCAATACTTTTGACAAAAGATCGTTGAGTAACGTAAAAAATTTTGCTTGTTTTAACCTTAAACATCGGTCTTTACTTTGAGCACATTATTTTTTTTATTTAATGCATCCTTGTTCCTTATATAAAAAATGTAAAAAAAAAAAAAAAAGGTTACTCTTCCTATTGTGTTCTACTTCAATATTTATAAAAATATAGCGCCGTAAAAACCTTATCATCAAGTAAATAGGATAGTCTAGTTAATGGCAAAATTACAAAAATGTGCTATACTTCCTGTTTCGCCATGTTTGCTCAGGTCAAATTATTTCCCCAAATAGGAGAGGGGCTTTTACTTCCTTAAATCTATCAGTTCAGTATAAGATCTCCTTGTTTGACAACATTCAAAAATGGATAAGAATAAACACTTTACATCTGCAAATATGACAGACATGGGATCACTTTAAAACGAGAAATCATAGGAAACCTGAATATTATTCAGTGAAAACATAAAAAAAATCATCAACAAAGAAAATAAGACTTTGAGCTTTTTACAATAATAAATGTACTGTTGCTAGATTGGTCAAATCGGTTGTAGATTAGTCACTGAGGTTGGTAGGGATGATTGGTTAACTCCAAAAACACTTTAATTTTTTATGGCCAATATTTAAATCAAAACTTCAAGTTCTTTTATTTGAAATTTAAACGCCTAGTGACAACTTATTATGTCGTATTCCTTGCGTTTTGGATTCATATACTAACCTATAAATGTAAAAATTCCTCTTTTTACAATGCCATATTAACTTTTTGCTATTTTTGCTTTTCTAGATATTTATTTGAATCGGTTCCAAAAACAAAATTGACTCTAATGTGTCGAGGATTATTATTATTATTTGTTGCATTACACTCAACGCTAGTGCTATTTGCAGCTTAATGACGTAATTCTATTGGGCGTTGGAATAGTGCGTAGTTCAACTACGAAATTTTATCTCTTTGAAAATTTTAAACCCGCAAAATTTCTAATCTTGATCGATTCCGGTTTGAGTGTAAATAATTGTACCTTATTTTGGGTTTTAGATGGGTTTATGAAGATTTCAATTTTACAATAGACTGTCAAAAGTTCAACAAAGGGCAGTCCCCTTTGGAGCGGGAAAAGGTAGAGATAGATGCAAGGAGCTCCACGAAGACTATTCATCCATATCCAAATATTTCATTCACAATTACCTTTCCAGATTGCGAAATTTCTGAACAGCATCTTATGTCTATTCCGGCCGAGTTGGACTTCAGTCCTTTCACTGTGCTCTCGATCTCCTTTTTTGTGCACGTCTCGAACGAAAAAATGCGCCCGTCGCCTCGATTATCAATAAAGGGCTTCACCAACTGTCTTCTAGACTTCTTAGCTATGTCTTCATTAATACTCGCGCCTATGTTTGTGTAATATTTTCTGAATTCATCAACCATTTCCTGTTTATCAGTGGTTTCACTTCCATCCAACATGAGACTCTTTACTCCACCATTATCATTAGTCTTCCCTTTTAAAACCTCATTTATTAGTCGCCAGGTTCCTTTTGCTTCACCACTTTTACCATCAAAAGCAGAAGCATAATATGCTTTTTTCTCACTGCGACGCTTATGGTTAACTTTGTTTCTGACTCGCTTAAATTCTTCAAATAAACTCGCATTTTCCGGGCTCTGTAAATGTTTTTCAAAAAGCTGGTTTCGCATTTCCATCATTCCAAGCAATTCTGTGGTCACCCATGGCTTTCTTGGCTCCTTTTTGTTTTTTCCTCAGAGGACAAGACACCTCATATATCGATAAGGGAATATTCATAAACCTGTCAAATGCTGTAGTTGCATTCTGCTCTTCACTAACTTCATCCCATGCTATAGTACTAACTTGCTCTTTCAGCTTTCTCAAGTTATTATTTCTCATATCTCTATAAACTCTCTTACTTAGGTTTTTAGTCGAAGTTTTGATACTATTTATCATACAAACAATTGGGAGGTGGTCAGAAGCAGGTTGAAGGAGAACATCACAGAATGCTTGCCTCAATAGATTTGAAGAAACAAATATATTATCAATTAATGTTGCCAACTGAGCAGTGATACGGGAAGGAATCAGATTCACTGGGTACAAATCATGAGATAATGCAAGATTTAAAAATTTTAAATTAACACTATTTAAATTCAATAAATCAAAATTAAAATCACCCAGAATAACACACTCTGATCGATTAGACTGGGCCCTGCTTAAAAACATATCAAACTCCTGAAAAAATTCCTCCGGATGAGCACCAGGGGGTCTATAAACCAGGCAAACAATTAACTTTTTACCATTATTTATTTCAATCTCAATACAAAAAATTTCAATCTTACCTTCATTTCATAAATAAAGGTCCTCCCTTTCCTCAAAATTCAATCCCTCTCTCACCAAAAATGCAAGTCCCCCGCGCCCCATTGAATGCCGCGACTTCGATATCAGTTGGTAACCTGGAAAAGCGTAGGGAGAGAGAAGACTACACAAACTCAAGAATGATTCACAAATTCCCAAAACATCAATCACACTATCAATATTACTTAAAAACTGAACAATTTCTTCAAAAGCCGACGTTATGTGGCAATTCCATTGAGCAACACACAAACTATACAACTCTTTTTTAATTTGACCAAACTCTTCAAAACGAACGTAGCTGATAGGACGGAGTGGCTTGGGGCATTCATCAACTCGATCTTTAAAATGGAGACCTTTCTGTTGTGATAAAACATCATAAACTAAGAACGAATTTTTTTCAAGCAACTCTAACCGAGGTATTGGGAGTAAACTAACCATAATAAGA
>NW_028300600.1:0-62957 GCF_049724085.1 Artemia sp. Qi Xiang Cuo
TAGAGATAATATATATTGTCACAGCCAGGCAATAACCCTAGCGCGGGGAGGGGGAAGGGTTTTACGAGCTTCCAGTCGGAGAATCAAGTCTAGTATACTTGAATTATTTTCTCGTGATACTCTCATCTTAATTCTCTTTATTTAGAAGGAATATCCATTGTCACAGCCATGCAATATTCCTCGCGCGGGGAAGGGGAAGGGTTTTAAGAGCTTCCAATAGGACTTAAAATTCTATTGTGCTTGAATTATTGTATCGAAACACTATCACCTTCTCCCACTCCCTTGCCCTCGGAAATGTAGGCACGATGGGCCTCTGAGCCTTCCCTTTGATGCAGATGTTTTCCCTCCAAAATTGATCCCTCCCCTGCCAGCCCTCAGAACTGGGGGAACGAAGGGAACGTTATATCCTATTTTAAATTGACAATACTTATCAAACATCACTTGTGTATTATACAGATCACATATCTCATTACCCCTTTTTAAATGTTAATCAAATAATTCTGATTATAGTGTCCAAATTTTTGTCTGCTTTTCAAAATGTTCGTATTTGGAACTCTGTCAGTTAACACTAAGAAGTATATTGGGTAATCCTCTCGCAATAACAAAAGATTTAGCAGTGATTACATCTCATTGTCGGGCGACAATTCAATCAGATCAGAGTTGTTCAAACGGAATACCTTTTCGCTAATTGAGTTTGCTTCTATTTCATAGGCAAAATATTTGAATTCCTTTTATTCAAATCACCTATCAAGTTATCAAAAAATATTTGAATATATTAAGTTATAGGCAATTCTGGTTTAGAAAAACTAGAATAGTGACATAATTTCACTTTATCGACCCTCAAACTAGAGTTGACCCAGAAACTTGTCATAATGCCCTGTAGAAGTATTACCTATATGCATGGGGATAGTCACTCTCTTTGAAAAGGTGTAGAGACGCAAGCAAATAGCGTTGAAATTCCTAGGGGCCTTGGCAAAATGGTAGACACACCGGTTTTCTATAGCACAGGAAGGAACGTAAAGGCCCCAAATCCATAGGTACATGCTCTGGAAAGGTGCCATGGAATGTAAAGGTCCAGAAACTTATAGTTGACCCAGAAACTTGTCTGCTTGGCCCAGAAACATGCCTGGTTGACCAAGAAAGCCGTCTGGTAGGTTTTGTATAATACCATATGCAATTGACATCAATAGCATTAATTAGTCTGGTAATCAACCATGGAAAGCTGCCAGGGAACGTAAAGGTCCAGAATTCAATATGTACATACTACTCAAATACTCTGAACAAGTTAATTGCTTCAATTGTCCAAAGTCTTCCTCCTCTATCTTAAGAAACTACTAGTGTTGCAACCCCCTTTGATTCCCCATTTGATGTGGTAAAAAAGATTGCCCACTGGTTATTCCTGTCATACTTATTAAAGCCTTTAGTTATTACCTCTCAAAGCCCCTTTCCATTCTTTTTAATCAATGTACTCAGTTTGTACTTTTCTCTTCTCTTGGAAACAAAGTTCCATAACTCCAAAAAAATAGTAAAATAGTCAGCCTGGCTTTGATGGTATTTGTCTAGTCTCTTTGACTTCTATTTTTTCGAAATTATATTAAAGCTTTCTTGCTGACTGGCTCAAGGAACAAGCTCATCCCCTTGTTGATCCTAGACAGTTTGGAAATTTTAAATCTACATCAACATCATATTACCTTATCCACTTTAGGGGTTTTTCCGCCGTCCAGTTGTTAGCTAACAATGTTAGCTAACAAAAATTTGTTTAGACGGCGGAAACAGAATTGTTAGCTAACCGAAATTGTTAGCTAACAATTCGCGGAAACATGATATTAGGCGGGAAATTCAAACAAAAATTCTGATCAAGATAGTGTTGCAGTGAGTTTATATCAACTTGATAATACCCAACTGACGCCAAAGCTTTTGAAATTCAAATAAGAGAAAGTTGCAAAGTGTTCGTAGCTTATATAAAATAAAATTTGACTATTAATGCCAGCAAACGAAACAAAGGCACAAAGCATTTATTAATTGGCAAACTATATTGAGTTTAGGCATAGGCGAAAACTAAAACACCAGTACATAAGCTTTCATAAAGTAACTGTTTAAAGCTTTTACATAAATTATCCCATGTATGAAGGAAGTGTGACGACCTGTTTAAAAATGGTAATTTGATTGCATAAACGAAACTGTCAGTTTTTTTATCATATCAAATTGCTATGACTTTTAAGTTGTCCACATTTCTTTTTACAACTTAATTTACATCTTTTTGACCCAGTAAAACTGAGGAATGAATTTAATTAAAGAAAAATTTATCTTCACTGAAGGTGCAAATCAAAGAAAATTCCAATTTAGGAGAAAAGTATCCATTGCCAATAAATTGGGGGGACTATAATGTTGGGAGAGTTTTTTCTCATATAGAGAGAAAATCAGACCAGTTCATCAAATGACCAAAAATTTATTTTCACTGAAGGTGCAAATCAAAGGAATTTTCAATTAAGGAGAGAAGTATCCATTACCAATGAAATGGGGGGGGGGGGGCAACTAACGTGTAAAAAAAATTAGGCAGGTGGCATTTTCGTTGTTATTTCTATTTTTTTCAGTGGAAGAATGGATTTTTTTTTTATATAATTAGATTACCAAAAAAATTGTCTCAAAATCTAGAGGGGGGAGGAAAGAAAATCTTAGATGAGTCGTTGCCCTGTGCCCTAATTGATTCCGTTGCCAGTAAGTCTTAAAAATGTCTAGAAGGAGGAGGTGAAAGTTATAGATGGGTGTTCCCCTCCCTCTATTGACACCACTGCCTGTAAGTCTCAATAATTAAATTGATAAGCAAAGAGATTGAATAGAAATAGCCAAACAGTGCGTGGTAACGAACTGTAAGTAAGGAACGACCCGGCTCAATATTAACCGAAACTCTAAAAAACGGAATTTTGATACCAATAAATACATTAAAAGAATTGGATTTTTATTTTGATATCAAATATGTAAAATTTATCAAGTTTAGTTTTACCCATCAAAAGTTGCGAGCCTGAGAAAATTTGCTGTATTTTCGAAGAAAGGAGGAAAACCCCCTAGAAGTCATATAATTTTAATGAAAATCGCATGATCAGATTCAGCATATCAGAGAACCATATTGTAGAAGGTTCAAGCTCATATGTGCAAAAATGTGGAATTTTGCTTTATTTCTGCCAGAAGAAAGATCACAGGTGCATGTTTATTTGTTTTTTCCAGGGGTTAGCGTATCGACCCAGTAGTCCTAGAATATTGCGAGAGGGCTCATTCGAAAGTAATTTAAAAGATCTAGTACTCTTTTTAAGTGACCAAAAAGAGGAGCGAAATTAGGCCCCCTCCCACGTTGATTTTTTTCCCAAAGTCACCCAATCAAAATTTTGAGATACCCTTCTTGTTCAGCATAGTCGAAAAATCTAATAACTATGTCTTTGAGGATGATTCAATCCCCCACAGTCCCTGGAGGTAGGGTTACAAGTTATAAACTTTGCCCATTGTTTACACATAGTATCTGTTATTGCGAAGTATACAGACCTTTCCAGGGGCATTTTATCTAGTGGGGGGTCGGGGGAGGATGCTACATTCGAGGATCTTTCCATGGAGGAAATTTTTCATGAAGGAAGGGAATTTTCCATGAAGGGGGTGCACGGTTTTCCAGCATTGTTTAAAAAACGATAAGAAATTAAGTAAAAAAAAAAATAAATGAAATTAAGAAGCGACATTAACTGTTTTCAAAAGAGCCATTTATTCTAAATAAACGGCCTTTGTGATTTAGGGGTCATTCTTAAAGAATTGGAAAAAAATCTAACTTCAGCGTAAAGAGCGAGGTATTGATCAGGGGGGCAAACCACCTCATATATGCAATAATTTCTGTTCGTTTAAGTTTTAATGTTTCTCCTTACTTTCAGTTGAAAAAAAACTTTTTTTTTATTTGTTTAATTTTACATAGCGCATTCACAAAAACTATCACAAGTAGGGAGGAAATTAACCAAATTCATAAAATTTAGAATCGATTTGCATGACTGAATCCTTTGGATCCTTGACTATATTAAACAGCTATGACTTTTAAATTGTCCATATCTGTTTTAACGACATTATTTGCATCTTTTTGACACATAAAGCTAGAACGCTTACATCCTTGATCATAAATCAAACTCAACTAAAAGTACAAAGATTAGCATGAAAGGAATAAAAAATTATTTATTTTCTTATTTAGTAAAATTTTGTTTAGTTTTGTCTTGGCTTTCTCAGCATTAACTTATTTTTAACAGAGCGTTTTAACTAACAGTCGAAGCCTTCAACTTTTTGTGTGAGTTTCAATATCTTTTTGTCAATAATAGGTAAGATTGTAACAGAAATTATTACCCATACGAAGGAAGTTGTCCTCACCTCAATATCGTGCCCTTTACGAAAGTTTGACGTTTTGTTTCAATCATTCAGGAATGACTCCTGAAACACAAGATTCGTTTAATTAGAATACGAAGATTTTTTTAAGTTGTAAAAACAACTTTAGCGTAAAGTACGAGGTATTGAAGAGGGGCAATCTATTAAGCGTAATAATTTTTGTTCCTGCAAGTTTTAATGTTGTTCCTTACTTTCAGTAGAAAAATTTGTTTTTATTTATTTAATTTCTGATCTATTTTTTAATAATACCGGGAATTCCAGGTCCCCTTCCATGGAAAATACCTTCGCCGACAGAAAATCTCTCTGTAAAGATCTCCTCCCACACCCCCCCCCCTCACTCTCCGCCGAAAGGTATCCGTATACTTCCCAATAACCAATACTATATGTGAAAAATGGGCAGTTCAAAGCGCGTACCCCTTCCCTGGCCGCCTCGCTCTTTAAGCTAAATTTTTACTTTGTCACAAAACTATTTTTTTTTAAAAATCTTAAAATTTAGCGTAAAGAGCGAGGCGTTGAGGAGGGGACAGCCCCTTTCATATACGGAATAATTTCTGTTCGTTTTAAGTTTTAACGTCATTCCTTACTTTCAGTTAAAAAAACTTGTTTTTTTTTATTTAATTGTCAAAAAGAGAGAAAACACCCCTTAGAAGTCAACTAATCTAAAGAGAATTACACCATCAAATTCAGCGTATCCGAGAACCCTCTTGTGGAAGTTTCAAAATTCCCATCTACAAAACTGTGGGATTTTGTATTTTTGCCAGAAAAAGAATCAAGAATTCGTGTTTTTTTTCTTTTCCCCGGGTTGATCGTATCAAAAAAATAGTCATAGAATATCAGGAAAGGACTTATTTGAACGGAAAGTAAAAGTTCTAATGCCTTTTTTAAGTGATCAAAAGGATTGGAGGGCAAATTACCCCCCTTTTTCCCTCGAGTGTCAATCGATTACAATTTTTAAAATTTTGAGATATTCATTTTGTTTGGCATTGTTGAAAAGTCAAGTAACTACGCTTTTGGGGAAAACATTATGCTTTTGGGGACTTTCCATGGTATATATTTTCCAGAGGGAGCTTTCTGCGGGAGCAACTTTCTACTAGGGTATGGAGGGGGGGGGGTTATAGAAACCTTTTCCACTGAGAGGGGATTACCGATAGGATTTTAAAACAATCACAAATTAGTTTTTTTCAAATGAAAGTGTGCTAAGAACAATTTTTCACCCAAGATCCTCCACAAGAAATTTTCTGAGTGGAATTTTTCTCTAGAATGGAATTGTTTGGGATGAATTTTCCTGGAAGGAGGGGGGGCGTTATTTCACGTGAAAAGAACTTTTTCCGGTGAAAACACAGTGCTATTTAAGTAATTTCTCTTACTTACAATTAAAACTTACAAAACTTACTGAAAAGTTATTAAAACTTACAAAACGCTCCTTACAGGCAAAATGGCAGGTACAGCTGACTCAGAGATGAGATGTATTCTAGAAGAGCTTCTTTCTTCCTCTGAAAGTGATGACTCAGATGTAGTCATGGAAGAGTACTCACGGGTGACAGTGGCTGCTTTTTCTAGCTTAAACCGTGAAATTCACGTGAGACAAGAAAATTACATTAAAGACGTGATCGCAAAGTATTCAGATACAGACTTTAAAAAGCACTTTAGAATGAACCCAGATACATTCGAAAAGCTACTAGACTTTATTAATCTGCCTGAATCAGACTATTGTGGTGGTAATGTGCCTATTCAGAAACATGAAATGCTATATATTACTCTGTGGTATATGGCTAACCAAGCTTATACCCTCAGACAGATAAGAGATAAATTCAATTGCTCAATAAAATGTGTCTGGGCTGTTGTTGGGAGGGTTTGTTCTCATATAGAGAGAAAATCAGACCAGTTCATTAAATGGCCAAGTAAATTAAGTCTAAATACAGTAACTAGAAAATTTGCTGATCGCAGTGGTTTCCCGGGAGTTCTTGGTGCCATTGACGGCTGCCATATAAGAATAGCAGCACCAAGCTACATATCTAAATAGAAAAATGTTTCATTCTATTGTGCTTCTTGCCGTATGTCTTCCGAATAGAGAATTTTCATTCATTCATGTGGGGTTTCCTGGTAGTGTACATGATAGTAGAGTACTGAGAAATTCGGGTCTCTACCACCAAGCATCCCAGGCAAATTCAACTCTATTTACTAGTGCTGATTATCACATTATTGGTGATAATGCCTTCCCTGCACTTACATGGTTAATACCAGCATTAAAAGAAACTGAACTTATTGATGAAAAAAGAAAAAGATTTAATAAGAAGCTCTCAAAAACTAGGGTAGTAATTGAAAACACATTTGGTGATCTACTCAATAGATGGCGAAGATTGAGATTTATACACAGTAAGGTACTTCGAGCAATTAGTATAGTCGTAACTGCATGTTGCTTGCACAACTTTTGTGCATGGCAGAGTGACAATGTAATTGAAAATGAAGAAGAGCAAAATTTACAGGATATAGAGGAAGAATATCCTCCTACAAACTCATCTGATGTTTTACATACAAATGATGGTCAAGCAAAACGACTAAGTTATATTGATATGATAGGATAGTTTTATGCATTTATAATGTTATTATACTGTGATAAACAATTATTTGATCAATAAAAGTTGTAAAACCTCAAAAGTAACAAAAATCTCAACAATCTTAATTGAAATTGGAAGGCAAAGGCTGGCATTGCTGACTATATGATGGACTCTTTAGTTCACCTGGTAAATTGCAAGTGCACAAGATTTTACTTAAGCCAAATATGAAAAATATTGTACAAATCATGATATTTGAGGAAGAATTGGTCAAAAGTGCTGCATGCCCAAGCCTGCATTCCCAAAAATTCAAACCTAAAAAAAGTGAAATCTTATTGTTTTAGGAATACTTGAAACTGAACAAAATTAAGGTGCATTGTCATAAAATATATATACTAAGAAATACTATAAAACAAGTTTCAGATATAAACACAAGCAAATATCAAAACTAAAAAAAATAAAAAACCAAAAGAAAAATAAATAGTTAAACAATTTAGAAGGCAAAATAGAAACTTTATTCATCTTCACTACTCTCTCTCTTTCTTTTTTTCCTCTTTTTGTTTTAATGAGTTCATCTATTTTTTTTCATTTTTTAATCATGTCTCCTCTGTCTTCCCTGCTCTTTTTTAATCTGTGCATTTTCAAAAGACTGCCTGAATAGTTTCATCTCTTTTAAAAATTCATCAATTTAGTGATTTTGTTTTCATTTTTTTTGAACTGCTAGATGCTTCATTTACTGTAACATTGCTTTCACTTATGATACTGGTGTTCAAATTTTGCAGTGTTCCAGGTTGAGTTTCATTTCCTGTAACATCATTTTCACTCACACTGGTGTTCAAATTTTGCAATGTTTAAGGTTGATTATTACTCCCAGTACTAGAAGTTCCAGGTTGAACATTAGGACTCAAAATAGAATCATATATTTTGGGGGGATTGATATTGTGTTTGTCCCCCCATAATTTATCCATCTCTTCAAAAAACCTTGGAGGCTTTTTATATTCTGATCCTGTGTTTTTGCAGGAATCAATATACTGTTTATAGGTGTGCTCCAGGGGCCGAGCTTGTGCCCATACTTTGTTTATCCCCACCTCCCCTTCCATAACTTCAAATCCCTTCAGTCTCAGATTGTTTGCCACTTCTGCCAACAACATTTTTCTTTTTATTAATTTATTTTGTAATTTTGCCTTAATGGCATCAGTTGCCAATATTTCAAATAAGGCAAGTTTTGCTTGATTGTCTCTTGCTTGCTGATCAGGGTCCTTTGAGTTGCACCACAGTCTAAGGGTGCTGGTACCTCCTGGACTTTCTTCAGAACCATGATCAAAAATACTGAGAAACTGCTCTTCACTGATACCATAGGCTGAGTAGTTTGACTGGCTCACAATAAATTTGTCTCCAGACATGTCAGCATCTAAAATAGAATAAATCCTCATTAAACTAAATGAGGAAGCTTAGTATGGTGCCTATGCTGAACCAGTGGCTACAATAATCATGATGACAATCATCATAGCCAAGATTTCACAGAATACTATGGAAAAAAATTTCAGAGGGATAGTCATAGCAAGAACTTGAAATTACAATGTATGAAACATAAGCTATTTTAGAACAGGCATGCAGTAAAAAAAGAAAAAAAAAAACACTTGAGCAAAAAAGTGTAGCTCTGACCTTGGATCAAGACAATAGTAACATGTACTAAATTAATTTTTTTTAAATTAATTTGACAGGTTAAACTGAACTTGATACAAAAGTAAAGGAAAAATAAACCATACAAAAACCAAATCCAATCTATAATTTTAAAATTTATTCAACTGTAAACTTTTCTGTGAATATACGATCCTTTTTAAGCAACAGATATTTAGCCTGCATGACAGCATGAGTGAGTAGGTAGACTATTATAAAGTGACTTTTTGATAGAACAAAATATTAATTTACAACAATCCTCAAATTCAACAACATTTTTTTGGCAGATGCATATGATTTATGGTGTTTCTTTAAGTACCAGTTGGTACTATTTGTTAAGGGGAATTAACAATTAGTTTGACTGTTCTACACACAGGTCAATTTAGCTCTCAAGTATAGAGACCAAATAGATATGCCCCCTTTTCAGTATTTGACTGCAACAAAAAAACACACAAATTATATAACTTGAAATTAAAAATTGAAAAAAGATCAAGTTTACAACTACAGGCAAATGTAAAAAATATTAGATTACAATCAAAAAGACAACAATACAATTCTTTTCCAGTTGATTTCTATAACACACCATTCAACTCCTTCTGAAGACTAGTTAAAAATCTTAGGTTATCTACTATTAATGTATACATGTATTCTACATCAAAAACGAGATTAAAATAGCCTTTTTTATTTCCTTTTATATATAAAAAAATGATTTTCTAAAAATAAAAACTAGAATCATAGCCCACCCATAATGTATATAGCAGGCCCTAGATAAAATATAGGCTACTAGTTCAATTTATCTAGCACTTTCCCTTTAGAAGCTTTACAACTACAGTGATACCATATTTCTTGATAAATTATTTGTTCAGCCTAGAATAGCAACAGATATATAGCTAAGTCCATGTTCCTGTCAAAGAGTTGTGGCTAACACTTGTTGCAATAATGACCATAAGGCATGTTTCTTTTAAGACAACCCTAATGCTACACTGATACCATATGTCCTGCCAAGTTATCTGTATAACTTAGAATAGCAAGGGATACATAGTCCTTTGGTCTCACTAAAGAGTTGTGGCTCACACTTGTTGTTATAAAGACCCCAAGGCATGATTCCTATGGAAGAGCTGTAAATCTACACTGTTATTATACTTCCAGCCAAGTTATTTGTATAGCCTAGAATACCAAGGGATAAATAGTTTATGGTCCCATGAAAGAGTTGTGGCTCACAATTGTTGAAATAATGACTTTTTTTCTTTAAAAGTTCTGTAACTATACTGTTACCATATTTCCTGTCAAGTTATTTGTTTAGCATAGAATAGCAACAGATATAAAGGCCAAGTTCCCACTAAATAGTTGTGGCTATCAATTGTTGTAACAATGACCCTAAGGCATGTTTCTTTTAGGAGAGCTGTAACTCTACACTGTTACCATATTTACAACCAAATAATTTGTATAGCCTAGAATAGCAAGGGATAA
Organism: Artemia sp. Qi Xiang Cuo; assembly: GCF_049724085.1. NCBI lineage: Eukaryota > Metazoa > Arthropoda > Branchiopoda > Anostraca > Artemiidae > Artemia > Artemia sp. Qi Xiang Cuo. Next base: position 10,113 of record NW_028300600.1, read on the forward strand.
AAAGTCCATGGTCCCACTAAAGAGCTGTGGCTCACACTTGTTGCAACAATAACTTTAAGGCTAGCCTATATCAAGAAAAATTATTGAATTTAAAACAAAACAACTAAAACTCTCTTATGACTTCTCATTAACAATAAGGTCAAATAGGAAACCCTGGCTTTTAAGGAAACTAACTAAAGAATATACTAACTGTAAGAAACAGTTGCTGTCCTCGATTCTTTGTCAATATTATAAGCATAAAAAGTATCCATCTTTATTGTTTTTGAATATTTCGCTTTAAATTCCCCAACAATTTCCTTCAACAAGCATTCGATTTGTTAGAGAAATCTTCTAACAATGTTAGCTAACAATTTTTAGTTGGACAGCGGAAAAATGATTGTTGGGAAAAATGTTAGCTAACAATTTTCTGTTGGACGGCGGAAAAACCCCTTTTGTTGACTCCATGGGGAGACTACTTGAAAGACCAAACACCTGGCTAAACCTAATTTATGTTGACCTACTAAAGGCTTTTGACCTGGTTAACCATAATATCTTGATAGAAAAAATTATCAATGAATTCCAGATTGAAACATTTTTAGTCAAGCTAGTTTCCTCATTTCTTTCAAACAGAGGCAGTCAAATATCTAAATTACTACTTCACCCACCTTTGTATTCACAATGGTATTCCCCAAGGTACAGTTCTCGGCCCCCCCTGCTGTTTTCTGTCATGATCAACAGGCATTTAATGGGTTACCCAGACAGGTAGAAAGTTGTTGACAACCTACTAGTTACAGAGATGTGTTATTCCTATAGGGGGTAATGATAGTTTATTTATAGTGGACCTGTTTTTAAGCTATGTAGAATATGAATTTATGATTGATAAAAAGAATCCAAGTAATATAATATAATTGCTTTCAAATAATGAAAGATATTTAGATGACCTTCAGGTGATTGTGCATAATTTTTTTAGATTTTGCATAAGATATACCCACCAGGGTTAAAGGTGGAATCCAGCAATGGGAAAGGCAATTATGACCATTTTCTAGATTTAGATATTAATGTTACACCTAATAATACATTAGTTTTTAAAATGTATAATAAAAAATATGATTTTAATTGTTAATTTCCTAATAGTAATATACATTTGAATATAACATATTCATTGTATTTTTCACAACTATTTGAATATGCACATATTTGTAGTAAATTCATTGATTTTAAAAGTAGAAGTCAAACAGTCATAAGTTAATTATAAGAGGTTTTTCTACCAATAACCTTGCTTGGCAATTTTAAAATCTTAGTTTTTAATATTATCAACTTTGAATTAATTATAATAAAAATTATCAAGATATTTTTACTGATAGTCTGAGATAGCTGTTTTGATGTTTTTTTCTCTCTTCCCTTTATAATTTTTATCGTTTTATCTTGTTTAAACAAAAGCGAGCTGTGTTATGGAAGCTAGTTTGAAATTAGTTCTTAGAAATTGGGCTTGAAAGGGAAAAGGCTTTGGTTGACAGTTGGGGCTATGCAATTATTGGAGGTAAACTGGCTGAAAGGTTATACTTTCAGAGTTGGGAAGTTTTTACTTTGATTCAGTTATAGGTGAGCTGTGGTGAAGGAAGCTTTGAAAATTTTTTGGGTATATTTTATATTTTTGCAAATTGTTTTGTTCATAGATATTTTACAGGTGACACTACATTGGAGTATGCCATATGGTTCTATGGCAGGCGTGCTCATTTACCTTGGTAAGGAAATATAAGCACCAAAACCTGTATAGGCAATGAGTTGTCCTCTGAGGATCCCTGATATGTGGTGATTCTACCTTACGTTGTTAAAAAAAACTTTTATTCCCTTTTTACAAATAAAATCATGACACATAACTTTACCAAAAATTTAAATTGTTTTGTGTATATTATTTTTTCATTTTTGAAAATTTGGTTATTTTTTTTGTCATTCTTTTCATCTTTTTACATTATGATACATAAAATGTTTTATAATTATGACCTATATTTATGACCTTTGTATTTTCTGACCATTACCTGTTGTGTTTTGTTATAGTTGTAACTATATGTTGTTGATGTTTTATTTTGCTATTATTTTTTTTTTTACCAAGAATTGCGAATTCGGCCCTCTAGGGTTTGTGATAGTCTTTTTGCCAACAAATATCTCTTTATCTAACCTAACCTGACCTGTAAAATACTTGATTTTCAATTCAAACCCTTTTCCTACCGTTTCAATTTTTCAAATGCTGTTGACAAAAATAGAACTGAATTTTGTGATTCAAAACTTTGATGTCAACAATTCAGGGTATATATTTGCCTATTAGGGGGTGGGGTGGGTAGATATCATGGTAAATTTGTAGTGGGCTTTATAAATAGCTAGAATGAAAGTGAAAACGTTATTCTTGAACAATCAATCTTCCATTGCTCAAAATTTTCCAAGCTGCAAAGAGCTATTATTCTACTATTTTAATTTAAAAAAATTTTTTGGTACTTAAAATATAGAAATATAGTTAGATTTTATAAATAGTTTTTGTACCCTTTATATCCACCTCTCTTTCCTAATACAAAATGAAAAGCAAAAATTATTTTAATGATTTGGACTGTTGAACCTAGTGAACCTCATCCTTTTTCTTTATTAATATAAATTTTGCTCTACATTTTACAACATCAGTTATTATAGATTGCCTAATTTCTAGGGACATTTTGCTTTTGATCTGCTGTGTAAAAGGATGGACTAATTGCAAGTGTTGTTTGTAGTAATCTACATCTGATAAGAGACTTTAAGTGTATTGGAGGAATCTGTTGATTGACTCACATCTAACTCCAAGTATGACAGAAAATATCACCTCATCTGAAGCTTCTGATATTAAGAGTGGTAAGTTATCTAATTACTGTTCTGATTAATTTGAAAAAAAAGTTTCTGAGGGAAGTAAAGAGCAAAGTTGAAACTTAAAACGGACAAAAACTATTACTTCAGAGCCTATTTAATATATGTTACTATAACTAGTACATATAAACCAACCAATTATGTTTCCCCATTCTTTTATGATTATACAAAACTAGCGCTTTACTGAAAACACAAAATAATACCGGAGTTTTGGTACAGTAAAAACAAACCAATTAAGGAAACTTTTTATAGAATCAAAATATTATCAATCCCTTTTAGGATCAATCCCTTTTAAGATAAAGCAACAATCCATTTTAGGATTTTCTTTATTTTTTTACTCTTAATTTCGTATCACTTCTGCACAATGGCTCAGTTCAGTGACTGGCTCTCGTTTTGTTTCTGAAAGGGACATGTCATGATTAGTTTGTACACAAGTTTGAATTAAGTCCATCTTGATAGTAATAGGACTATAGACTATCTTTTAGAATTTATTTTAATTGTATACTACTAATGTCACAACTGTTGTAAGACTATAAAAAGCTTTATAGATTCGTTTAATGTTGTCAGGCCACATACTCACATTTGACTCTTTAATCAATACTCCTTTTTTTATCCTTGACTTTTGTGTTTTCAGTAAAGCTCAAGTTTTGTATAATCATAAAAGCATGGGGAAACATAATTATTTGGTTTATTTGTACTAGTTATTTTAATATATATTAAATAGGCTGTGAAGTAATAATTTTTGTCAATTTAAGTTTCAACTTCGCTCTTTACTTCCCTCGGAAAAAACTATGTTTTTTTAAATTAAACTTTATTCGTTTTTGATTAAAATTTAATGTAGAAACAACGCTGCCATGATCTTTTTTATTTATCCGGAATAATATATGTTCGTTTTAAGTTTTAATGTCACTCTTTAGTTTCAGTTGAAAACTTATTTTTAATATAATTTCTGATCATCACCGATCTAGGAGAGATAAGACACATAGAAAATACATACATGTTTTTCAGGAACGTTTGTTTTTTCGCTGAACAAAAAGCTGTTCTTACTCGGCTGACTTCGTCTGAAAAAGCCGTATTGAAGACAGGAGTTTATAAATCGCCTACTGACTAGTAGAAAGTAGAAGGCTACCGTAACAAAAGAGAGCTGTTTAAAGGCTGTTTGTTTAATTATAAAAGCATAGGGAAACATAATTAGTTGGTTTATTTGTACTAGTTATATTAATATATATTAAATAGGCTGTGAAGTATTAATTTTTGTCACGTTTTAAGTGTGTGCTCCTTGTATAGTCCTTGCTGGGGCAAAGAAAGTTCATATTATTACTTCACTGAAGATATCACGTTTTTAATTATTTTCTAAAGTAGCGCTTGGCAACGTCATCCCGCCATTTTCAAAGAAAGCTACCGCCCATTCAAGTTGCACATTCCGCTAGTAGGAGCCAAGTATTATTGATTAAACGTACGGTGTTGTCTAGTAGTGTCGATGCGATAGCCGAAAATTGGACTGATTTAAACAAAATCTTATAACTAATGAAACATTGGTAAATAAGTTTCAGAATCCCTGTTTTCTAATTTCCTGGAAAATAAAATAATATAGTTAAGTTGTAATTTGAGAAGTTTATGCTTGTCTTCTGCATTTGTTCTCACCCTAAGCAATACTTAACACAGAAGAAGGCAAGGGAGCAGATATCCCCCGTTTTACATACAAGTCCAGTGGACATTCTTTTTCATTAATGATCTCAGTCATCCCCATTGCAATTCCAGTGGGCTTTCCCAGTAGGAAAAACTCATATAAAATGAACAATCTCAGTTGTCCGAAGGACTGAGCATAGAGTAATAAATTTTAGAAAACTTTTTATTTCGGGTCTCCAATCGCCTTCAAATGGCTCACAGAACTGATATACTATTTGAATTACCCTTACTCGATGCCTATCAACCTTAGTTCTGCCCCAGGATGGATGGATGATAGACTATCTGTCAATAAATGTAATGACATCATTTTTATACAATTCTGAAAAAGGGCTTATGCCAGCTTTGCCTCTCGCTCAGACTATCTCTCTTGGTATTTTTATTAATTAGCTATGGCTCTCAACTTTTTCATCACAGTCCACAAAGTGGATTTTAATTCGTTAGACGTTTTAGTTAAGTAAATTGAAAACAAAGTAAGCATATATGCTATGAACTGTACAAAGGAATCGTTTGTAATTTCTACCCCATTCTCAGGTATGAGCACAGGCAAAGGGATCTTTAAATTCAAGTCCCTTTCTCTGGTCCTATAGTCAAATTTAAAATGATACTCAAGAAACTTCAAACTAATCTTGAAGTTCGAACCGTGTTGATTGATATAACCTATTTACGGTGAAACCCTTTGAGAAATAGCACAAAAAGTGCCATTTTAGTGCCATATGACACTTACAGATGGCAGAATTTATAAAAAGCATGTAGATATGAGAAATAGCTTTTGAATGAGCTATTAAGAATCTCTCTATGAAACTTTAGTAGCCCACTAGACCTTTTGATAAAAAGGAGGAGACAGATTAGTACTACCGATGCAAAAAAGTGATTTTCCTTGTTCTTCAGGGAGGGGGACTGTAACTTCCCTGTACAAGGTTTTGACCACTTTTATTCCAATGGTACACTTTTCATTTTGATCTGACGCCATTTTCGAGGGGTTTGAGGCTTTTTTCGAAATCACCATAAATTTGTTTTTGCAATAAACTTTTACTTTTAAGGCAAACTGAAATAATAGTTACCATTCCTGATTCAGTGTCAAATGTCAATTTTTTTCACTAGACAGTTAAATACGGGAAAGAATCTGGTCCTTTTTCTGATAAAATTGTACTAAATGCTTTCATGCAAGGATTGAGCCCCAAACTATACCGAATGTTAATATCAAAAATATTCAAAAATTAGAGCAACAGTTCAGGAAGTAGAGAATGATTGAAATTGACTCAATTGTGGCAAATCACAATAAGTCAAGAATAAATAATGTAGAAGATTCAACTCCGGGACGTTCGCGAGGAATTTCCCCAGGATTTTTTTCGAGAGATAATTCACCCAAACCGAACCAAAATAGATCTCCAACCTCTACCAGGCAAAGAATGGTACGTTTTTTACCCACGAAAACGGCAAACTATGCACAAGAAACCCAAATTACATGCTACGCATGTGATAAACATGGACATATTGCCAGGAAATGCTGTACTAAAAACAACTAAACACCAACAACCCCTAGGTTTAATAACCGTTTGTTTGGGAGAACAAACTTAAATGCCAATGGGTCAGGAAGCTATAGAAGTAACCCCCAGCGTCTTCCATCGTTCTACAGCCCCTACCAATAAGAGTTTGCGTATTTAAATCCTACCCTCAACTGTCAAAATAATTTCCCCTTCCTCGAACTATATAAACAATCAAATATGTACCAATTCAATACATTAGAAGTGTATCAAACCAGGTTTAATAGCAGCATGGGCAATAAAGGAAGATATTTCTTCCCGTCGGGAAACGAAAGAAACTTTTTGTCAATACAAAATGAACAAATGCCGCGAGCCGTCGGCACGAGAAATTCCAACCCACGCAATAGCACACGGCAACCAAGACAATCAAATGTCAACCAACTCAATAGGGAAGTTCCCACCGAGCCCCAATATCAAACACCAACCTATCAAATAAATGCAGAGGGAAACGAATCAGGCCCCCAAGAAAATTAACCGGGACCCTGGAGGCCAGTAATTTTTATAGGTCCCTCCCAGTGGTTGTACCTTCTTTAAGTGACAATAATGATATGCTACCTATATTAAATGATTTTGGTGTTGCAAATATTTATTTCAAATCGTTAATAGATTCTGGTGCATAAGTTAACATAATAAACTTGAATGTATTTAATATATTACCAGTATGTATTAAGCGACGAAAAATTTTTAATATTCCCAATTTAAGTAGCGTGACAGGGCATAAACTAGAAGCATTAGGCTCCATAAGCCTAGATGTCACAAAAGATAATAGAATCTTTCCTACAAACTTCATAATATGCAAAAATGTTCAATATGAGGCTATAATTGGTGCTAATTTCTTTAAATATAATAAAGCGTTATTAGATATAGCGAACCACAGACTCGTATATCCCTCTGATCCTACTCTCCAACGCATTGGGAAAGGGGAAGTAACAGTGAATAGAAAAAATTCTTTTGTATTCCGTTTCTCGTCCTGTAGGAGAAACTCAAGCAGCAAGTGGATTGAGTCAGTAAAAGCAAAGATAGGGAAAATGCAAGAGTATAGGCAAACAGAAATAAGGAAAATAACAGAATTATGGAACGAAATTATAAATCCAAGTACTGTCCCTTTACAGCCAACCCCAAAAGTGGAAGACTTGACACAACCAAGCGCCAATCTTAACCTAATAGAAAATGATTTGGAAGAAAAATATTACGGATTCGCGGTACGTAAAACAAAGATCCCCACAAAAACAATGCAAAGAATTGAAATTCAATCACCATATACCAGCACGCAACACAGATACAACCTAGTAGCATCTACTCTCATCATTGGTCAACCACCAATAAGCACTCACCAAGGATATCTCTGAAGACAGTACCCTAATGACGACCCAAGTCACCAAAGCCTAGTACCAGGTAACACTACCTCAAGCAATATCGTCAAACCAAAAGCCCCACATATATGTATATAACTGAACCAACGATTATCTAGAGAACCGCCCCTACCAAGCATGTCGTAAAACTGCAAAAAATTCCGTCAAATAACTATCCTGAGACGGCAAGGTCCCAAACATTAAATCCTAAGGACCAAGAATAACCCTGGAGTTAATCCCTCAAAGATTATGTATCTTAAGCCCCAATCAGAGACAATATGTTGAAACAAGATCCCAAGTTTAAGTCTTGACCCTATCCAATAATTATTAGATGTTGCAAAAACAAATCATCCTCCATGAGAAGAAGCATCAAACATTAACAATTTTGTTGGAAATATAAACTGTACGTGCTAAATTTTCACAAAATAAAGTGTCAGAGAAGAGACCCAAACAAGTTATTATAATCATAATCCCCATGATTAAACCCTCAATGACTGTGTATCATTGAACCAGGAATCAAAGACAATGTGTCGAGCCAAGGCCCTAAGATCAAGTTTTGATCCAACCTTAATTACCCTTACATGTCGTAATACAGCCCTTTATTCAAATAAAAGAAGGACTGAACGTGAACAATCTACGGGAAACATAGACTGTACGAGTGATAGATTTTTCCGAAGATAAAAGTGCCCAAGAAGAGTTACCCAGCCCAGCGATCAAGATACCCATTTCATGTAATCGATTCCCCAAGAGTTATGTACCTAGTAAACATTTCAACAACTCTATAACATCAACCCCTCGTATATGACGTGACAAACCACGCACGGACAATTTTTTGCAAGTAGTCATATTTATGAACAATATAAACGCTTATCCCAAGCAACAAGTGCCAAAAAGTGAAACACCACGAAGACAAGCCATAAACAATTAGCCGACCCAGTAATAAATTGAACGGAAGCTCAAAATAAAGTGACAACGTAAGTGAGTATTATAGACACGTAGAATGATGAAGTAAGTGTAAAATCTTATGTACCTAACTTTCAACTTTAAGAAATATTGAAAAACTTTTCATAAGACAGATGAAAACAAGTGCAAGCTACATTATCCCAGTGTTGCAATCAGATATTAAGTTATAATCTATTAATGTATCAAACTTTTTTCTTGCGAATTATTTTAATTCATACATATCAGTGTGTTAAAATTTATATGTAATAAGATGCTCTTAGAAGTCAGTTACTTATCGTATCAATATAGCGTCAGGTGGAAGTATAATCTAATACTAGAAGTAGTGAAGGTGTATCTTCAGTAATCAGTACATATCGAGTATTGAAATTATAACAAAGGCAAAAAGTAGACTTTTTAACCATGTAAAATTATTAGCATATCAGGTGGAAGTATAATGTAGTATTAGAAGTAATGAATGTGTATCTTCAGTAATCAGTGCCATATCGAGTATTGAAATTATAGCAAAGGCAAAAAGTAGACTATTTAACCATGTAGAATTATTAGCATATCAGGTGAAGGTATTTTCAGTATTAGGGGGAGGAAAGTATTATTTACATACTTAATCATATAATCAAATGCGTTAGTCAGTAGAAACTCTTTGGCCCTTTCACCAAAAGAGTAAATAGGTGATGGACTTTTAAGTAACGTTTTCATATGTGTAGTCAAATAAAGCAATCAGGAATACAAAAAAATAACATCTTGCTAAACATAAGTTGATTCAAATAATAAGTTCCAATTTTTAAAAATGATGAGGACATCGTAACAATGGGAAGGATGATATATAACGGGATCAAAATCCTAGAAGTATGAACTCCGCTGTCGAGTTATTAATTAAGACAATATTTTTCTGATAAAATTCTAAGTTCTGAGACACGAAATTTGCGTCGCGATATCTGTGTAACTATGAGGCAAGTGCCTACGTCGTGTCTTACTATGAAACTTATTATTAAACTTATAATAAACTTATTATCAATTAAAATGGCTAAAATAAGCAAAATTCCGAAAGAAGGATTTCGCTATCTATTAGTTACCAATTAGCTAATCAATTCACAGACAGAACTTTCGTTGACAGAAAGAATTCCGAAATGTTAAATTGACAAGTCATGTATCTCGTAGTTAATCTTTAAATTCATGGTATGAATACATTTACCGGCGCCAGTGTCATAGGTGCAAAACAATGATGTCTTTAAGTATCGAATAGCATTCGCAGGTACAAACAAAGTAGCAAATGGCGAAACAGTATTTCACTTATAAAAAAGGATGCAAAGTCAAATAGACATTGTAGACCAGGCTTTTGTTCATTTGAAAAGGTTAGAAGTGTCATTCTCATATCTATAAATTATACGAAGTAGAACATTCCCCCAAAAACCCGACAAAGATTCCCCCAAAAACAATGCAAAGCGTTCAAATCTCACAAATGGTCACCCCTGTAAACGATAATTCCGAAATTTGGTTTGCATCCCCGTGTAGAGAAACCCCCGAAAACCTATTTTGTGTAGAACAGATCATCCTACATAGGAAAGGAGAAAGTTTTATTTGGTTGACAAATACAAATGATAATGATACGATTACTTTAAAAAAGTGAACATTTCTCGTTGAAATACAAGTGATTTCCGATTGCGAATTGAACGAGTGGAAAACTCCAAAAGAAGCTTAGTTAATAGCATTGGTGTCAGTAATCCAAGGAATAGGTACCCACTAACAAGACCCCAATTTTTGAAAATAATTAAGTTAGATCATATCCAAGAAACGGAATTAGGAGAAAAATTATGTGAACTGCTCTGGAATTTTAGAGATATATTTTCTACGTGTGAAGTGGACATTGGATTGATACCGTTCTATGAGCATTATATCCAAAATACAGGGTTGCCTGTAGCTAAGCAACCCTATCGTATCCCTCATCCCTACAAAAATTGGTTAAAAAATAATAATAAATAAAATAATAAATCCGCGAATTAGAGAGAAAAATAATATTATACGCCCAAATATAAGCCCATATTCAGTCCTTGTTATACTAGTACCAAAAAAGAACAAGGACCTTAAGCTTGTAGTAGACTATAGAGCCCTGAACAAGCAGGTAGTTAATGACAAGTTTCCCCTGCCCCGATTCGACGAAATTCTAGACTCCATCTCAACAAAAAAATTTTTTTTTTACATCTCTTGACCACACAAGGTTATCATCAAGTTAAGACAGCAGATAATGACGTTTATAAAACGGCGTTTTCTACGACCCAGTGTGGCTCTTATGAATATTTTCGAATACCCTTCGGACTTAAAACTAGTTCAAGTGTACTATTTAGACCTTTGTTACATTTATTACGAGGTGTAGAGAATATTATTAATTTTTTGGACAATGTAATCTGTGTAGGAGAAAACCCAGAGGATCATTTAGCCACACTAGCCAAAATTTTTGAAAAATTCAGAGAAGTTAATTTGAAATGTAGACGTGAAAAAGTAAATCTACTTCAATCAGAAATAAAATTTTTATGAATGATAGTAACTCAAGGTCAGATATCACCAGATCCTGAAAAGATAAAATGCGTACAAAACCTCAAACCCCCAAAAACTATAAAACAATTGTGAGCAATTCTCGGTTTGACCATTTATTTTTGAAAATTTGTGCGTAACTATGCGCAAATTAAAAAACCCCTAACGGACCTAACTAAAGGGACCCCCCAAAATATTACTTGGTAGCAGGAAGCTGAAACTTTTTTTGACACTGTCACGAAAGCACTTACTTCCGAACCAGTATTATCCCTGCCATATTTTGAGAAAGAAAAACTCGTAGTCACCACTGACGCCTCAGCTCTGGGCATCGGTGCAATCCTTTCCCAAGTATTCCCAGTAGAAAACTACCCCGATCCCCTACAGAAACCCCCTCGTTATATAGAGAAAGTCATATGTTATTCGAGTAGAACTCTATCGAAAGGCGAAAGCAGTTATTCTGCAACGAAATTGGAGCTACTATCTATAATTTACATTTAGACAAATTTAGACATTATTTAGTGGCCCGAAAATTTACGCTGCGTTCGGACCATAAAAGCTTACAGTACCTAACCACATTCAAAATCCAACGTGAATCTTAGCTAGATGGATAATGAAACTCCAAGATCTGGATTACGAATTTGAACATTTGACCGTTAAACAAAGCGCCCCCTGTGATTACTTAAGTAGATACCCCGAAAATAACTCCTCAGATAACGAAAATAACGAAATAAATGCCATCAATCCCAGTAAACGAAAACACGAGAAGAATAAACCAAAAATTCAAATAGAAGAAAACCAGATTTATGATTTTCCCTTATCGCTAACAAACATTAAAAGAATTCAAATTAAGGATGAAATGTGTTCGACTCTCATTTATTATTTCGTGAATCTTGATAACCTCCCTGATAAGTTCAAAGCCCTGAGAAGGGAAATAGACAATTTTTATTATGATCTAGACGAAAAAATCCTTTGCAGGATAGTAACAGGCGATACAAATAGAAACCAAACCTTGATTGTAATCGAGCAAAACCTAATAATACCTGCCTTTGAATATTTTCATTCGGATACAGGTGGACACTTGGGAATCAGATAACCTATCATAGATTAAAACAAATATTTCTTTGTTCCTTCAGTATTAACCAAACTCAAAGACTTCATAAAGAATTGCGAATCATGTAATTTAAGAAAGAATCCCCAAACTTATCCCCATCCCCCAATGGGAAGTGCCGGAAGCGAGGTTTCCCTTCGACATTGTTTCATTTGATTTATATGGAACCAGTGGAGGCTTACCTCTTTCCAACAGAGGCCATACTTGCATTCTTTCAGTTATAGACCACTTTTCCGGGTTCACTTTTGCCAAAGCATTGAAAAATCAAGGCGCATACGCTACGAGTAAAGCACTAGCGAACATATTTCTAAAATTTGGCGTTCCTAGCAAAGTTATCAGTGATAATGGAAGTAATTTTGTTTCTAAAGTAACAAAAGATTTAATGAGTTTCCTCAGAATAGAGAAATGGATGACCTCTTCCTACCATCCGCAAGCTAATGGGAAAATAGAAAACAGGCACAAAATATTTTCTAATGTCTTGAGCATTTATAAAAAAGACAACAGAAGTGATTGGGATCAATTCCTACCTTACTTAACCAATGTAATCAATAGATAGATAGATAGATAATTTAATACGAAATATCACAAAACGGATAAATAATCGCATTTACAAAAAAGTTATGAAAACTATTTGTTGTAATTTTCAGTGAAGTATTGTCGGAATGAATTTTTGTAGCGTTTCGTGGCACTTGGATTGCTTGGTTGTAGTTGGTTTGTGTGGCGGGTCTTTGGTCGGTTATCTTGTCTGATATCAGGTGGGAGAAGGTCGCGGTGTTTGGGGGAAGTCAAGATGGACTGGCCAAAGCTCATGAGGAGCTCGTGTCTTCTTTGTTCAAGTGTTGTGAGTTCTAGCTTCGCCAGACATTCCTCATAGGGCAATTGGCTGTCTCGTAGAATGATGCGCAAGGCTCTCTTTTGAATTGTTTCGAGCTTATTGCTCTGCTCTTTTGTGAGACCAGGATGCCAGAAAGGGCAGGCATATTCTAGGATCGGTCGCATGTGGCTCCTATAGTAGGTGACCAGGGCATTTTTCCTGAGTTGAAAGCGACGTAGCTTTGTCAGTGACCTAAGCAGAGGCATAGCCTGGGACAGCAAGTGATTTAAGTGGTCATCCCAAGTCAGTTTATCATTGAAGATAACACCCAGGATCTTCATTTTGTGAACTGCCGGTATGCCGACGTCAGGCAAGGCCGGTACGCTGTGCTTTAAGAAGGAAATTCTCATTATTGCCGACTTGGTCCTGTTGATGCTGAGTTTTCTTTCTAGGTAGTCCCGTTCGAGCTTCACGACCATTTCTTCTAGGTTAAGGATTTTACACAGTCTTTGTAGCAGCATCATTGTTAGGTCGTCTGCGAACTTCGCTCTGTCTCTGTGCCATTTAGCTATCGTGTTGCAAAGCAACAGGAAAAGGGTCGGACCTATTTTTGTTCCTTGAGGAATTCCACATGTAAGGTCTGTAGAGTCTGACAGTTCGCCTTTGTACCTTGTTTTTTGCTTCCGTTTTGAAAGGAAGCTTTCTACTATCTTTCTCAGGAATTCGTGAAAATTGGTCATGGACTGTAGAATCTCCTCGTGGCTAGACGTATCGAACGCTTTCCTGACGTCCCCTTGAAGGAGGTCGACAAATGCCCCGTCAACTTCTAGGTGACTTAGGATAGTCTCGACGATCTGGATAAGGTAGTGACTTGTACTGCACCCTCTTTGGAAGCCATACTGCCGGGAGTCAATTACTTCGCTGAGTTCCTCCAGAAGCCATCTGTTTATGAAAGTTTCGAATACTTTCGAGAGTAGCGGCGTGAGTGAGATTGGTCGGAGGTCTCCAAGTTCTTTGGGGTTTGTGACTTTGGGAACAGGGATTACGACTGCCTCCTTGAGCGGCTCAGGAAACGTCCCTGTTATCAGTGACTGGTTGATGATGGCAGCTATAGGCTCTGATAGGTAAGGAGCGTTTTCATTGAACAAAATTGACGGTGGATCCGCTGGGTGAGTGGCTTTCCGCGCAGGAATCTTTTCTAGGACCCTGCACACTTCAATAGGCAGAACGACTGGAATCTCAGATATCTTGGCGCTGAATGCACTCGTTTCGGCTGAAGGGTTGGCTCTGCAGATTTTGGCAAACCACTCATTGAGATCATTTGCAGTGACCTGTTCACCTTTATCTTTTTATATGTGAAAGGTCGTCGGGCGCTGGGGGCTTATTAAATCTCTAATTGTCTTGTGGAATGAGCGGGAGTCGGAGTTTACTGTTTTAGAGAGCTTTTCCCCATATGCTTTCTCAGCTTTCCTACATTCGTACACCACGGTGTTCCTCATTTTTTCCAGCGCTCTCTGTTGCCTGAGGCGTGCAGTTTATTACGCTTCCTGATGAGTTTCTTGATCTCTTGTGTGACCCATGGTTTGTCCGTAGAAGAGCGTTTGAAACGTTTCTCTGGGAAGCATGAGTGGTAAGCGCTGGTTATCTCGGAATTTAAGAGTCCAACCATCTGGTTAACGTCAGATAATCTGTACAGTTGGGACCAGTTTTTATTTACGCACCATTTAGAGAATTCTTCTTTTCCTGGTGTAGTCAGAGGTCGGCAGACGAATGTTTCCTTGGTAGCCGTTGGCTTGGTTCCTTTGGGCTTCCACAGTACAGAGAAATGTGCGCTCCTTCCGAGGCTGGGGCTCGATTCGGGATCGTGGTAGAATTCTCCCACATCTATGAAGATGAGGTCGATAGTTGATTTTTCCGTAGTAAAAATTTTTACTACCTGCTTCAGATCAAGAGATTGACTGATCCAGCGCCTGTCCAGATCATTAAAGTCGCCAAGCAATACTATACCGCTATTAGGATACATGCATCGAATATCGTCGATAGACTTTTTGAGGGGGTTGATTAGGGTTTTGCGGTAAGCGGCTCGCGGTGGAAAATAGAGGACTCCGAAAGTTATTGACGAAAACGCTCTTGGCAGTACTTTGGGTTTGATTTTCACCCAGAGCAGCTCATAGGTATCTGTGTGTTCAGCGAATGTCAAAACTTCGTGTTCGATATCTGCATTTATGTAAACCCCCACTCCACCGCCATGTGCTATAACGTTGCCATCTTTATCCTTGAGATTTTTTGTGTAAAGGTCATAGCCTGGAATACTAGCAGTCGATGGGGTAGCGGACCAAGTTTCTGTGACACAGCATACCTCAACCCTCTCACATTTCAGTCGAACGCTAAGTTCTGTGATTTTGTTGCAGAGTGACTGGGCGTTAACAAGCATGACTCTTGGGAGGTCAAAAGGGTTGCTTTGCTGAGTTTTAGGAGGTCGAGTTGGTATTCTGGTCTTTTGTTGCTATTGTTGCCCTTGACCTGAGGAGGCTTCCTCATTCCGGTTATGGGCAGAGCTTTCGGCTCTCTTGAGCCTTCTTTTCTCGTCCTGAGACTGGAGCTGGAGTGGGGTGAGATCAGGGCCTATGTAGATTTCGCGGCGGGTGAAGGCGTCATCAGAGGTTCTCAGGTTCCGAGCGTTTTTCAGGATGTTATTTCGTTTCACAAAGGTTGAAGTGTCTTCTCTGAGCTTGACGAGTAGTTTTCTTGGTCTGCCGTTGTCGCTTGGTCTTCCAAGGCGCCTATTCTCAACTATATCCCCCGTTTCCAGGGTAGCTCCCAAATCGGTGGTTCGGCAAAGGCCAAGAGCTATCTGTGCGTCTGGAGTTTCAGACTCTGGGACCCCTGATATAACTATATTGAATCGCTTTGCTTCTCGCAGTTGTTTTTATTTTTCTGCTCGGAGGAGGGTTTCAACGGTAGTGTTTTCGGAAGGCGCTGGGCTGGGTGTATTTTGTCTAGAGTCTGTGGTTCCATGTTGTGCTACACGGGAGTACAGTGCTTGATCGCCTGGGAATGGATTTTGATTTCGCTGTTCAGGTATTCTGCAATCCGTTAGGAGTCTGACTTGCAGTTGCAGTTGAGCTACCTTTCGCTTGGAGCAGGACGAACAATCGTATCTGAAGAGGCTTAACTGTGGGTCATGGAGTTTTATCGCCAGGACAATATCGGAGTGGATCCCGCGGCAGGAGGCATGCTCCCACTCATTGCAGAAAAAACAGCAAAAGGATGTACTGGCTTCGGCCTGGGTCTGACAATAGTTGCAAGTTTCGCTGTGTGACTCAGTTCCGTTAGGAGTAGCATGTGGGGCAGAGGCCGTAGGAAGGGGTGCATTGTGAGTTCCTTAAACATGCGTGGGCCTACTTTCCCTGATAATCAGGGGTTCGTCGTTGACTGGAGGCGGGGTTTGGTCCGAAGACGGGGCGTTGCAGTTTTCTCCTCTGGCTTTTGGATTCCCTAGGTTTTGTTGTTTTTGGCTGTTCGGTGTTCCCACTGCTGCTGTTGTGGGTGTGTTGGCAGCTTCCTTGCATCGATTACATTGCCACTTTCCAGACGATTTTTCTGCTTCTTTGCTGTACGTGCCTGATACACAGGGAAAGTGAAACCATTTCGTGCAGGTACGGCATTGGAGTCCGCCCTGAGCTCGTGTTACGTTCTTTTTGCATCTGGGACAAGGGTCACCAGCCATTTACTGACAGTATTTTTGTCACATGTACAAGGAATGAATGCTCGGAGCGTACGTCGATCACCGGGAGCAAGGGAAGCGTCGAGACCTGCTCACCTGTTCCCTGCAATTTAAGGCTAATTAACCGGCAGGTACCAATACGGCGCTTCCGGCAGGTTCTCTCCCCTCTTCTGCTTGGTTCCAAGCGATCTAAGCAGTCCACAGGACTTCACTTATTCAGAAGAAACATACACAGATACACACGCCGATTTTTACCATTTTTCGCGCCCGAAAACCACACTCACAAACAAGAATGGCTACGCTGCGCGGCCCAAAATCATTCACTCAGCGCGTGCGCATCCAATAAACACACCGGAATCTTAAAAAAATGGCTATTCTTAACTGGAAAAAAACTATTCACTTACTTGGAAAATCACAATTATAAAACTGGTTTCAAAATTATCCCAAAAAAATACCAAAATCTTATTCAAAACTAGTGAAATGACAAAATATATTTTCCTTATTTGTTTCACCCAGGGTTGCCACCTTATGCCTCCAAATACTGCCTACTCAGAAACAACTAAGGAAAATCCATTTTATCTTTTATTCGGACGCGATTTTAAAATACCCTATCAGGAAGTTGTAGAATCCAGACAGTATTACAATAATACTGAGGACTACAAGCAAGATTTTTTAGATAGGATGCGGAAAAACTATAAGGTAATTAGCCAAGAATTAGAAAAATGTAAAATAAACCAAGAGTTAAGAAACGAACCCAAAGTCAAAGGGAACATAAATTTTAAGATAGGAGATTGCGTCTACCTAAAAAATGAGGCATATGTAGAAGGCAAAAAACTGTCCAATAAATATTCGGAACCTTACAGACTAATCAAAAAATACGACAATGATTTTACTTTTAAAATGATAAACCCTGACAACGGAAGAATATATAAGGCACAAGTTAGCCGTATAAAAAGGGCCAAGTACCCGGACAGATGGGCACCAAAACCCTCATCTACCGATTCATCAACCGTGGAAAATAAATTCCCAAAGTCAAGGCTAGCCGAGTTAAAACATTTCAATTTCAAACAAGACTATTTCGAAAATGACAGCGACGAAGAAAACTTTGAAGAATTTTTAGCCATGAAAAATGTAGTCATCCCCAAAAGAAAATCTTTAATACCAATAGCAACAAAACCCCCAAATGGTCCAGAAAGTTCATCATCAAAAAACTCAGAAGAGTTGGACTGTATGCTGTCCCCAAAAACCCAATTATTACCCGATAGAGCTTCAACCCCTTGTCCCCCCAAAAGATTCCAAGATGATATGGTATCACCAGAAACCCCGATAGAGAAGCCCTTATTGTTACAGGATGAATTAAATAGAGCTGTGGAAACCCCTGGTGTAAAAATAAAGAGAACTCAACCCAGGGAAACAAATAAGAAAAATTTGAGAGAAACTATGGACATCATCAATTACCCTATAAAAACAAGGCAAAGTACCTTGCCTTGGACCCAGGAATACCCTGAAGATGAAAATCTAGGACAGTATCATCACATAACGGTATCCAAAGTCAAGCCCAAGGAATCATCCTCCTTGCAACAAACCGTGTTACAAAAAATACCTTACCCCCCCCCCCGAGGATATGGCATTCAAACAATGGAGACACTCTCCACAAACATTCGACTCCTCCAAGAGTTCTCAAGAATCTTTTAACTCCCCCAAAACAGGAATTCAGCGCGAGGAAATGGAAAATAAAACCTCTACTTCCAGAGGAGACGAAATATATGAAGCAAGGGCAGGTAATACTCCAAAATCGCAAAGGACCACCCCGGAAAGCCCCAATGATGAATATTCAGAGACCAGTTCTACTGAATCAGACGATGAATCAGCTCCAGACGAACCCCAAGATGCACAAAAACGAAAACCGGCTTCGGCCGCGGCTCATGCTAAAGAGGCCAAATTAAAAGTTCAAAAATTCTTATTGAAGCAGTACAAGAAGTTTGACCTAATCTCTATGGGAAAGTTAAAAAAGAATAAAACGCCAGAAAGCGAAAAGGAAGTTACCACAAAATCTGGGGGAGTAATTAAAAAACCAGATACGTGGAAGTACGTCTAGAGATCAAGTACCCCAAAAAATTTATAAAATAAAGTTAAAACGAAATGAGTAGGTTGAATAAGCAAAAAAACCCTTAAAACAAATGTGTATGGATACGAAACTTCAACGAAAGCTATCCGTAAAAGGTCGAAGGAAATTAAAAATTAACTTTTGCAGATAAAACTGAATCCCGGCTTGATAGAAAACTCTGAGGATAGAAGCAGAACAAGAATTGTTTAACCCCTCTTCAAAATAAAATACCTGGTGCCACCTCGTTACAGACAGAATGACTATGGACCAGCTATTTCAGATGCGATCAAAACTCCTAGACGCTTCGGCACAATTGATAACAGAAAGACTGAAAATCGAGAAAATGATAGAAGCCCGACTTAAATCTCTTAGTAAAGTTAAATCCTCCAATGAAAAATGAACAAAAAAATAAATGAGATCCTAGTGACTAAACAAATGGATTAATTAATCGAGACCGAATTTAATGAAGTTAAAGAGCAGACCGCAAAAATCCAGAATGAAATGGAATCAATAAGCAATACCACGCTTGTAAAAGGATATAATTATCCCGACAAACTACTACAATTACAAGTATTATATAATGTAATGCAAGAAATTTGTAAAAAAATGCAAGATTATAGAAACAGTACTGTTCTATCAGCAACAGTAGCGGTACAAGAAGCACTGGCACCTGAACGAGTAAAGCTCCTAAACTTACAGCATAAATACGACCGCTTAAAAGCACAGAAAGAAATAATTAAATTACAACAGGAATGCTTAGAAAAACAACTGAAGGAAAACAAAGCCGAAATCAACAGAGAATTGCAAAAGCAAAAGAGAATTCTCCTCAAAGATAGAGAAAAAGGTGGAAACCTGCTTCACAGTTGAAGTGGACCTAACCCTTAACCCGCAATTTGAAAATATTCTTGATAACAATTACAAAGATGGGCCACCACAATCCTTGTATTTCAAAATTCCAAATCAAACCCAGCATCCCCTTATAAAACCCCAAATGAAGTCTATTCAACAAAACCCTCCAACGGACAATAACGTAACTACTAGGACCCAATACCGCACCATCCAAATAAATGATACAACTGGCCAGGATTCCTCAAACATCTCTTCACCACAAGGAAGGCCCAAAACACATCCGTTACCAGACAATACAGACAACTACGAAATTATCAATCATGGCTGTTAATTAAACTCAAATAGGAGTTAAAAATTCTTTTCTCGATTAAATACAAAAAAAAATTTCTTTTACAAGTTTAATATAGTAAATTGTGTAAGCAAGGGTATAGCGATAATATAATACCACGTGTGCGGTCCACGTTAAACTAGAGGACTTCTATTTCTGCTGGGCTGAATATAGTATTTCCTGAATTTTGGACGAAATATTATATTTTGGATTCAGCCGTAGAAGATAGAAGTATAGTTGGAACAGCCGTCCTAGTTTTGCCTGTCCCAGGTAGCCCCTGGAGTAGATTAACATGAGGATCACTAGGACTTTCCCTGTATTAAATTCAACTATACGTCAATGCATAACCCAAAATCATATTAATTCAGAACTTACTTTTGATCTTAATCAAGTATTCAAATGTGGATCTGAGGAAGCTTTCGGTGTATCAAGCCTTGAAAGGCTTGATGTTTTTTGTATTTCGAGGTTTGATATACTGAGGGTTCCTTTAGGGTCGATCCTACCTCTTCTTAAATTAATTTTATCTGGTAACTTATTCAAATTCGAAAAAACGCACGCGAAAAAGATAATCAAACATTAAATCGTAAAGTATCCTAACCTTTTTCCTTTCACCTTCAGCATAAGGCGTATTCAGTATTTTTATAATTACGACATTAGAATTCTTGACAAACCGCTAAAACAATTGGTGAAACGTAAAACCTTATTTTAGCAATATCTTGTTATTATCATTAGTATTATCATAATAGCCACTCATAAGACACGTGACGTTCAATTGCCTAAATAATAAATAACCGCTTCTAACAGTAAATTTCAGAAAAAACTTTAACCCAAATATCAAAAAAAATATATTCTTTCAAAAAAAAATATAATAAAGTAGTCCGAATTTAATCACAAGAAAAGATGAGCGGAAGTAGCCACGCTAAGTTGCTGTAAAGCTTATAAAATGCTAGACAACCTAAAATACATATTCGGCAAAAATATGTACGAGTCGTTATCGCAATAGTTATAACCAAGGTTTCTCGGTTATTAGAACACACATTTGGTAATTAGCGGTAATGCGATAATCAAGCATATATATATATATATATATATATATATATATATATATATATATATATATATATATATATATATATATATATAAGAGTAGTAATGGTGAGGCATGATTTGTTAGCATGTAGAAACATAATAGTTAACCAAGTCATAAATATAGAGTTTCTGTCAATCTAAATAACAGAAGCAGGCCTGACAAATCTTTCAAATTTGTTCATAAAGGCCTACTTTAAGAAAAAAAAATCTGTCGCCAATTATTCGAATCAATATATGAACTCAAGAATTTGGCAAAACTTCCCTAATTGAAAATAGTTATAAGTAAAATTATATATCTTTTCTTTAATGACATAAATGGATCTTTAATCCGTACGTAAGACATGTAATGATGAGAAGCTTAAATTATCAAAATCATCCTTTATCAGTGAAATAAAAAGAAAATTTAAATAGTGTGAAAATGAAATAGTGTTCTAGTCAGTTTCGAAACTTAAATAAGCAAAAGGAATAATTGCTAAGGAATAAAAAAAAAATCAATACCCTGAACGTAAAAATAAATCCTAACTGTAGCAATTAAAATACTGATTTTGGCCCGTGAATTTCAACCCAGAGAAATGCGATATAATCCTTAATAGGAGACGCGTCCGTAGATACAAAGAAAACCTCAAGGGCAGTATAATTCTTAAGGTAAAAAAAAGTTGAGCCCACAGAAGAGTGTAAAACATAGGAAGACCTGAAAGGTGAAGTTTTATGGCCTTAATCTATTGATCCCTTCGGCTTCATGTACTTTTTGTGTGATAAAATCCAATAATAATTCACAAATATTTCAAGTCAAGCGTGACAAACACCTTGAATAAAAATAGTTCAATAATTGTCGTTCGCAGTTTAGAAACCAGAAATAAGTTATTCATGTAGAACAGGCAGTTTAGTGAGATAAGGCTATTCGTAAGCCCCAAAAAATGCCGATATTTGTGGCACCTTATATCGTGCCATTAAATAGCGTAATGACCCTTGGATTAACCACCATAAATTCAGTGCGGCGACATAAGAAAAAGTAATAATAAATACAAATGAATTAACGTCTCATGAGCCTAACAATAAAAATATTACTCTGCTTCAGAACCTAGATAAAGAAAGAAGGATACCTCGTAAGGGAAAGAAAGTCGCTAAAGAATTACTGCAAAAATCAAAACCATAGCAGTGACTTGTAAACCCCCCCCCCCAAAAAAAAAAAATAATAACCCATAAATAAATAGAAACCAAGGGGAAGATTCCCCTTGAAAAGAAAGTTTTCCTAAATAAGAGTTTCGGCAAATCTATCCAGTTTTATCTCACAACTGAAGATAAACTGTAGCTTAGCCAAGTTTTTGAACATTCGCAAATTGACGTTGAAAATATCATGTGAACAAGAAATTAGCCATTTCTGTTTTCCCTACAAAAGTACATCTTGCTTGTTGAGAAATAAAAATAGTACACTGCTAACCCATAAAGCCTATTTCTGATTGGTTAAGCAGGAAGAGGCGTAACTCCTTCGCACTAAGTGACAGCCAATAGGCATCTGCTTTCTAGAAATCTAAAAACAAGCTAATTAACTCTACAAGCCTAGATTAACAAAGAAATACAAACGGAAGTATCTTTTTTGTTTCGCAAATTTTAATTTGCAAAAGTGAGCTACAACAATTAAAATTTTGCGGACCTTTAGAGTGCGCAGGGTGTGGTAATCTCTTTAATTAAGACCTAGCTCATCAAACGGTATTCACAATATCATTCTAGTCATTAGCGGTCCACGAAGTATGAGTAACCTCACAAAAATGGATTTTCTGCAAATCCAGAAATGTACAAAATCAATTATTAAAGTCACACACTATTGTAACTTGTATTCACAAATAGAGCAGAATATATTCGTTTTAACAAATACGTAATTAAACTGATACTAAAGAAAATATGCAGGCCATATATATGAAAGGAAACTAGTCCAAGAAAGTATATTCGACATTTGCAGCGCAATTAAATAGGGTGTAGCATGAAAACAACCCTTAGTTTTAGCAAACTATAGCTCGGTGTTGCGATACATGAGAAGGTGATCATAAAAATAAATAGGTTGATATCTCTTGGCCTTAACAATAGGCAGATATTACGCTATTTTAGAATCCAGATAAACAGAGAAATACATCTTGGATTAAAAGTCCTAACAAAGACTCAAGAATAATCATCGGTTTTAAAAAGAACCCTTATCAAATCAATCCGATACAAAAAAGGCACATGGCCTATGATAATATTTAGAAATAAGAATAAGTTGATAAATACAGCATTTAAAATACAAGTCTTGGCACGTAAATTTTATCTAGAGGGGAAAAGATATAAGCTTTAACCTATTAAAATAAACCTGTTGAAGTGGGAAAACTTCAAGCGCGATATAAATCCTAACCTAAAAAAAATAAGGCCGTAGAGATAGGCAAAATCTAGGAAAACCTAAGAAAATACCAAATAAATCAAAACCTAAACAAACCACAAGCCCTTCAGTGAACCAAATTCCTCAGAGTAGGAGGTAAACCCCCAATTAGTTAACAAAGAAAATTATAAAACTAAAACCACACTTCTAGGATTGTAAAATAATACCGCAACTTTAACCTAGTTTGCAAATAACTGTGATGTAGCAATGCGTATTAAACAATCATATTTTTGCAAAGAATAAACAGTCAGCTAGAGTAGAAGGGGGGGTGCTACTCCGACGATTACAAAACCCCTTCGAATCCCGATCCGGACACTTTTTTTTAAAAATCCCACGAGAACCACGTGGTTTATGGTTTTCTTCCTTCAAGGTCAATCGATCTGTTGTTGTTTGGCCACGTGTAATGACATGAGGGGTGATTTACATAATCGATGGGGGAATTATTGGTTCACGAAGGGGGAATTAAGAAACAAACATGGCTTCATTGTTGTTTGGCTAGCCTAACCTGAGAACTTGATTTACATAATCTCTAGGGGAAATTATTGATTCACGAAGGGGGAATTAAGAAACAAACATGGCTTCATTGTTGTTTGGCTAGCCTAACATGAGAAATTGATTTACATAATCGGCGGGGAAATTATTGATTCACGAAGGGGTAATTAAGAAAAATTATGGCATCTTTAACCTTAGGTCTGAGAGATAAACGTTCTTTAGGTCAGAGAGAAAAATTAATATTCTATTTTTAAATAGTGCTTCATTGATCGTTAGTGTCAGGAATTATAAATGACATCACTTGTTATCTTGGAATTATGTGGGAGTCTACAGAGATAGAAATTCTATTTTTAAATACGGCTTCACGGAGCTTTAAGTCGGAGAGATAAATTGATATTCTAACGAAACCTTAATAGTTTAGCTAGGGAAATTTATGAGATGAAGAGATTAACGTAGGAAAGGGTTTCCTAGAAATTTGAAATGTGAAAGCACAGATATGCCAAAAAACAAAAGGAACACACAGAAATTACGTTTAGGGATTATTTGGGTGAAACGGTTTTAGACAGCTTATTGAATTATTTCGGCGAAACCGTTAGAGACGATGATTTAAAAGATGATTTAAAAGAAGATTTAAGAAGAGGTTTTGAGTGTGGTCGTTATAATGCACAAGTTCCATTTTAACAGTGTTGTGAGGTCCCCTACCCCAACCCCAAAGGGCCCCGATCCCCCTACCCCGATCCAAAGGGTTTCAATCCCCATACCCCAATCCAGAAGGAACCCCCAGGTCCCCAAAGGTTCCCAGGACTCCCACCCGGCCCCCCAAACCCCCAAAGTCCCTCCCCGGGCCCCCAAAGGCACATCAAGCTCCCAAAAGACCACCGGTGTCCCAAAGGCCTTCACCCGGTCCCCAAATGTCCCCCAGGCTCCCAACTGGCCCCCCAGGACCCCCAAAGGCCCTCCACCGGTCCCCAAAGGTCCCCCAGGCTCCCAAAGGGCCCCCTTCCCTCCCTCTCCATCCCTCTCCTCCCCCCTCCTCACCATCCCCTCCCCCTCCCCCTCCTCCCAATCTCCCCTCCTCCTCCTCCCCTCCCCTCCCCCTCCCCTCCCCATTTTTTAAATATTTTTTGTGCATTGAGACACAGAAGGGCACCCTCCCCCCGGCCCCACCCCCCCAAAGGGCCCCCGACGCCCCAAAGACCTGATTTTTCAGAGTCATGGTTTACCATTTTGGATTTCTTTCGTTGATGTGTGTTGTCTGAAACTTATGATTTGGGATGTGTAAATTAATATTTCGGACTTTTCTGAGCTAGATTTCCTAGTCTTTCGTTGGTGTGTGCTGTCTGAAACCTATGATTTGGGATGGGTGGATTGCAATTTTTGACTTTTCTGAGCTAGGTTTCTTAGCCTTTCATAGGTGTGTGTTGTAAGAAAATTATGATTTGGGATGTGTAGTTTGCTATTTCAGGCTCTTCTGAGCTAAGTTTTCCTAGTATTTCGTAGGTGAATGTTTTCTGAAACCAATTGTTTAGGATGAGTAGTTTGCTCTTTCAGTCTTTTCTGATCTAGTTTTCTTAGCCTATCGTAGATGTGTGTTGTCTGAAAATTATGATTTGGGATATGTAATTTGATATTTCCGTCTTTTACTAGCTAGATCTTTGATTCTTTCTGATGTGTGTGGTTTCTGAAAACTATGTTTAGGGTTGTTTGTGTTACTATTTTTTGACTTTTCTGAGATGGATTTCTTAGCCTTTCGTAGGTGTGTGTTGTCTGAAATCTATGATTTGGGATGGTTAATTTGCTATTTCTGACTTTTCTGAACTAGATTTCTTAGCCTTTCATAGGTGTATGCTTTCAGAAAATTATGATTTGGGAGGTGTAGTTTGCTTTTTGGACTTTTCAGAGCTAGGATTCTTAGTCACTAATAGGTGTTTGTTGTCTGAAACTTCGAGTTTGGGATGAGTAGTTGGCTATTTCAGACTTTTCATAGCCAGGTTTCTTAGTATTTCGTAGGTGAATGTTGTCTGAAACTTATGATTTGGGATATGTAAAATACTATTTCGGGCTTTTCTGAGTTGGATTTCTTAGTCTTTCATAGGTGTGTGTTGTCTGAAACTTAGGATTTGGAATGAGGGGTTTGCTTTTTGGACTTTTCTGAGACTTTCGTAGTTATATGTTGACTTAAAACTATTATTTGGGATTTTTAGTTTGCTATTTTTGACTTTTATGAGCTATTTTTATCATCCTTTCATAGGGATGTGTTATCAGAAAATTATGATTTGGGATGTGTAGTTTGCTATTTCAGGCTTTTCTGAGCTAACGCTTCCTAGTATTTTTTAGTTAAATGTTGTCAGAAACCAATAGTTTGTGAAAGAGTAGTTTGCTATTTTTGTCTTTCCTAAGCTTGTTTTCTTTGCCTTTTGCAGGTGTGTGTTGACTGTAACCTATGATTTGGGATATTTAATTTTCTATTTTTGACTTTTCTAAGCTGGATTTATTATCCTTTCATAGGTGTGTGTTGACTGAAACCTATGATTGGGTTGAGTGGTTTGCTATTTTTGTCTTTTCTGAGCTAGATTTATTAGCCTTTAATAGGTATTTGTTGTCAGAAAATTAATATTTTGAATGTGTAGTATGCCACTTGGACTTTTAAGAGCTATGATTCTTAGTCATAGGCGTTTGGTGGCTGAAACCTCTAGTTTGGGATGAGTAGTTTGCTATTTCAGGCTTTTCTGAGCTAAGGTTTCTTAGTCTTTCATAGGTGAATGTTGTCTGAAACCTATGATTTGGGATATGTAAATTACTATTTCGGACTTTTCTAAGCTAGATTTCTTAGTCTTTCGTTGTTGTGTGTTGTCTGAAACCTATGATTTGGGATGTTTGGGTTGCTACTTTTGACTTTTCTGAGCTGTATTTCTTAGCCTTTCATAGGTGTTTGTTGTCTGAAACCTATGATTTGGGATGACTAGTTTGCTATTTTTGACTTTTCTGAGCTAGATTTCCTAGATTTTCATAGGTGTTCGCTTTCATAAAATTAGGAGTTGGGAGGTATCGTTTTCTTTTTGGACTTTCAAGAGATTGGATTCTTAGTCACTCATAGGTGTTTGTTGTCTGAAACCTATAGTTTGGGATGACTAGTTTGCTATTTTTGACTTTTCTGAGCTAGGTTTCTTAGCCGTTCATAGGTGAGTGCTGTCTGAAACTTATGATTTGGGATGGTTAATTTGCTATTTGCGGCTTTTATTAGCTAAGTTTCTTAGCCTTTCATAGGTGCGTGTTGTAAGAAAATTATGATTTGGGATGTGTAGTTTGCTATTTGGACTTTTTAGAGCTATAATTCTTAGTCAATCATAGGTGTTTGTTGTCTGAAACCAATAGTTTGGGATGAGTAGTTTGCTATTTCAGGCTTTTCTGAGCTAGATTTCTTAGCCTTTCATTGGTGTGTGCTTTCAGAAAATTATGATTTGGGATATGTAAATTACTATTTCGGGCTTTTCTGAGTTGGATACTTCTAATTTTTTCCATAGAAGATAGGAAAAGTTATACTATGATTATAATTATTTTCCATGAAGATAAAAGGTTTCGCTTTAATTCGAAAGTCTCTTAAATTCAATTCTGTCCTTTCTCATAGAGATGAAAAAATTTAAATTTCTGTTCCAAATATTTTCCCGAAAGAAGAAAAATTCAACTTCGATTCTTAATTTTCTCAATGAAAATGAAATAAGTTATTGATCAAATCTTTTTTCCCAAAATAATATAAAAATTTCCACTTCAGTTCAGATTTTTTTCTCAAAGAGATGAAGAACTTTAAAGTTCTATTCCAAATTTTTCATAGAAGATAGGAAATGTTATACTTTGATCATGAATATTCGAGTTCTATTCTGAATTTTACCAAAGAACACAATTCAATTCTAAGTTCCCCAATAAAAAATTTAAAGTTCAATTCTAAATTTTTCGGTGGAAGATAGAAAAAGTAATACCATACTTGTGAATATTTTCCCGGAAGATAAAAAGTTTTAGTTCAATTTCAAATTTTCTAAACGAAGTGAAGAAGCCTTCAAGTTCTCTGCTGAATTTTTACAAAAGAACACAATTCAATTCTAATTTCACCAGAGAAAATAAAAATATTCCACTTCAGTTCCTTATTTCACAAGGACAAAGAGAAATTTAAGGTTCAATTCTAAATTTTTCGGTGGAAGATAGAAAAAGTAATACCATACTTGTGAATATTTTTATGGAAGATAAAAAGTTCTAGTTCAATTTAAAATTTTCTCCAAGAAGTGAAGGAAAGTTCAAGTTCTCTTCTGAATTTTCACAATAAAAAAGAAATTAGTCATTGATCATTTCTATTTTTCCAAATAATATAAAAATTTTCCACCTGAGTTGAGATATGGCTCAAAGAGATGAAAAATTTGAAATACTGTTCAAAATTTTCCACTGAAGATAAAAAAGTTTAAGTTCTCGTCTGAACTTTACCAAACAACACAATTCAATTCTAATTACACCAGAGAAAATAAAAATCTTCGACTTCATTTCTTTATTTCACAAAGACAAAGAAATTTAAAGTTCTATTATAAATTTTTCGGTAGAACACGGAAAAAGTAAAACCTTACTTGTGAATATTTTCCCGGAAGATACGAACTTCTAGTTCAATTTAAAATTTTCTCAACGAAGTGAAGAAAAGTTCAAGTTATCTTCTGAACTTTACCAAAGAACACACTTCAATTCTAATTTATCCAGAGAAAACAAAAATCTTCCACTTCAGTTCTTTATTTCACAAATACATAAAGAAATTTAAAGATCAATTCTAATTTTTCGGTGGAAGATAGAAAAAGTAATACCATACTTGTGAATATTTTCCCGGAAGATAGAAAGTTATAGTTCAATTTAAAATTTTCTCAACGAAGTCAAGGAAAGTTCAAGTTCTCTTCTGAACTTTACCAAAGAACACAAGTTAATTAGCATGTCTCCAGTTATCACAGAACACGTCCACGACAGTTCATTAATACCCAATGACACATAAACTTTATGATCATTAATAATTTCGTGGGTAGAGATAGAAAAATTAATACCCTGCTCATGTTTCTTTCCCCGAACAATAAAAAGTTATAGTCGTCTTTTGAATTTTCTCAATGAAGTGAAGAAAAGTTCATGTTCTCTACTGAATTTTACCAAAGAACACAATTCAATTCTAATTTCTACAGAGAAAATAAAAATCCTCCACTTCAGTTCTTTATTTCACAAAAGACATAAAGAAATTTAAAGTTCAATTCTAAATTTTTCGGTGGAAGATAGAAAAAGTAATACCATACTTGTGAATATTTTCACGGAAGATAAAAAGTTCTAGTTCAATTTAAAATTTTCTCAACAAACTGAAAAAAAGTTAAAGCTCTCTTCTGAACTTTACCAAAGAACACACTTCAATTCTAATTTCTCCAGAGAAAACAAAAATCTTCCACTTCAGTTTTAAGTTCCACAAAGAAATAAAGAAATTTAAAGTTCTATTCTAAATTTTTAGATGGAAGATAGAAAAAGTAATACTATGACTGGGATTGTTTTCCATGAAGATCAAAAGTTTCACTTTATTTAAACTTTTCTTAAATTCAGTTCTGATTTTTCTCAAAGCGATGAAAAATTTAAAGTTCTGTTCCAAATTTTTCATAGAAGATAGAAAAAGTTATACATTGATTGTGAATATTCAAAATGAAGATATGGAACGCCACTTTAATTCTGAGTTTTCTTGAAGAAGTAGAAACTGTTCAAGTTATCTTCTAAATTTTTTTAAAGAAGAGAAAAAATTAACTCAATTCTGAATTTTACAAATGAAAATTAAAAAACTTTCCACGTCAGCTATTAATTTATCAAAGACATATAAAAATTAAATTTTAGTTCTAAATTTTTCTGAAGAAGATAGGAAAAGTTATACTATGACTGTGATTATTTTCCAGTGAAGATAAAAAGTTTCACTTTAATTCTAATTTTCTTAATTTCACTACCGATTTTTTGGAAAGAGATGAAAAATTTAAAGTTCTGTTCCAAATTTTTCATAGAAGATAGAAAAATTTATACATTGATTTGAATATTCGACATGAAGATAAGGAGCATCACTTTAATTCTGAGTTTTCCAGAAGAAGTGCAAAATGTTCAAGTTCTATTCTGAATTTTCTTAAAGAAGTTAAAAAAGTTAGCTCAATTCTTAATTTTACCAGTGAAAATGAAAAAAGCTTCCACTTCAGTTCTTAATTCCTCAAAGACATACAAAATTCAGTTATCTTCTAATTTTTCCAAGAGAATAAAAAGGCACCACTTCAGTTCTGAGTTTTTCTCAAAGGAATGAAAAATTTAAAGTTCTTTTCTAATTTTAAGTTAAATTTTAACTCCTGTGTCTTACTGATTTACCCATCAAGTTTTTTAATTAGAAATTGAGTGACTCGTTCTATTATTAAAAACATTCGTTCAAACTCTTTCATCTAACCTCCAAAACAATAGGTTAGGTATAAATAAATATTAATAAATAAATAGAAACATTCCCAAATGTTTAAGTTAGGTTAGGTGATCTTTTAATGAGTGATCTTGGTACGTTAGCCTAACCTTTTCCGGCCAGTCTGGTTAGGTTAGACCAGATTAAGTTAGGTTAGATTAGGTTAGCCTATATATGCTTCACTTAGGTTAGCTTAGGTTAGGTGAGAGACATGCAAAAAATCAGGTGTATGATTAGGTTAGGTTAGGTTAGATTAAGTTAGGTTAGGTTAAGTTAGGTTAGGCTAGGTTAGCCTACGTACGCGCGCGTTCGTAGGCTAACCTATGCACAACGAACATAACCTAACCGAACTTAATCTAACTTAACCTAACCTAATCATACACCGAACTTTTTGCATGTCTCTCACCTAACCTAAGCTAACCTAAGTGAAGCGTACGTAGGCTAACCTAACCTAATCTAACCTAACTTAATCTAGTCTAGCCTAACCTAACCATACTCGCCGGAAAAGGTTAGGTTAACCTATCATGAGCTCTCATGATAAGTTAACCTAACCTAACCTAACCTGCACAAAAAATATTAAAAAAATGGGGAGGGGAGGAGGGGAGGGGAAGGGTGGGGAGGAGGGGAGGAGGGGAGGGGGAGGGGTGGTGAGGAGGGGAGGAGGGGAGGGGAGGAGGGGGATTGGGAGGAGGGGGATTGGGAGGAGGGGGAGGGGGAGGGGATGGTGAGGAGGGGGAGGGGAGGGAGGGAGAGGGAGGGGAGGGGGGCCCTTTGGGAGCCTGGGGGACCTTTGGGGACCGGTGGAGGGCCTTTGGGGGTCCTGGGGGGCCAGGTGGGAGCCTGGGGGACATTTGGGGACTGGGTGAGGACCTTTGGGACACCGGTGGTCTTTTGGGAGCTTGATATGCCTTTGGGGGCCCGGGGAGGGACTTTGGGGGTTTGGGGGGCCGGGTGGGAGTCCTGGGAACCTTTGGGGACCGGGGGGTTCCTTCTGGATTGGAGTATGGGGATTGAAACCCTTTGGATGGGGATAGGGCGATCGGGGCCCTTTGGGGTTGGGGTAGGAGACCTCACAACACTGTTAAAATGGAACTTGTGCATTATAACGACCACACTCAAAACCTCTTCTTAAATCATATTTTAAATCATCTTTTAAATCAACGTCTCTAACAGTTTCACCGAAATAATTCCATAAGCTGTCTAAAACCGTTTCGCCCAAATAATCCCCTAAAAGTAATTTCTGTGTGTTCCCTTTGTTTTTTGGCATCACTGTGCTTTCACATTTCAAATTTCTAGGAAACCCTTTCCTACGTTAATCTCTTCATCTCATAAATTTTCCTAGCTAAACTATTAAGGTTTCGTTAGAATATCAATTTATCTCTCCGACTTAAAGCTCCGTGAAGCCGTATTTAAAAATTAAATTTCTATCTCTTTAGACTCCCATATAATTCCAAGATAACAAGTAATGTCATTTATAATTCTTGACACTAACGATCAATGAAGCACTATTTAAAAACAGAATATTTATTTTTCTCTCTGACCTAAAGAACGTTTATCCCTCAGACCTAAGATTAAAGAAGCCATAATGTTTCTTAATTCCCCCTTCG
Organism: Artemia sp. Qi Xiang Cuo; assembly: GCF_049724085.1. NCBI lineage: Eukaryota > Metazoa > Arthropoda > Branchiopoda > Anostraca > Artemiidae > Artemia > Artemia sp. Qi Xiang Cuo. Next base: position 42,064 of record NW_028300600.1, read on the forward strand.
TGAATCAATAATTTCCCCCGCCGATTATGTAAATCAATTTCTCAGGTTAGGCTAGCCAAACAACAATGAAGCCTTTTTTGTTTCTTATTTCCCCCCTTCGTGAACCAATAATTTCCCCGAGCGATTATTTAAATCAATTTCTCGGGTTAGGCTAGCCAAACAACAAAGAAACCATGTTTATTTCTTAATTCCCCCTTAGTGAACCAATAATTCCCCCATCGATTATGTACATCACCCCTCATGTCATTACACGTGGCCAAACAACAACAGATCGATTGACCTTGACGGAAGAAAACCATAAACCACGTGGTTCGCGTGGGAGTTTAAAAAAAAAGTGTCCGGATCGGGATTTGAAGGGGTCTTTTACTCGTCGGAGTTGCCCCCCCCCCCCCCCTTCTACTAGCTAGAGACAGGCTTTGTCATAATAAGTAGATAAAAAAAAGGAGAGATTTTTCTTATTTTCTGGCCGCGGAAAATACCCCCTTGGTGACGCAAAAAGCAATAGCTGAAAAACAATTCAATTTTACTGGGATAAAATACAGATCAGTCACTTTTCCTAAAACATGAACAAAAGAGTGAAGTTCAAATGGAAAAAAATGTTAGGATTGATTTGACAAATCACAAATTGTTAAATTTACCAATCATTCAACCAATAGCACGCCTTGACCATATGCTTCATCAAGCTGAGAATTAACATCATAACTGAACATAGGCTATCCATAAAAAGATAATTCCGCGTAGTCTCTTATAAGTTCTAAAGGTAACTTAATAATCGATACATATCTGAGACTGAACTAAAGCTAAAATAAATGCGAAGGGCATATATACGAAATAAAGTCGACCCTAAAAGTAGTTTATAGTATAATCAAGAAATGCGGGATCAACAAATTATAGTTATATAGAGCCCCAGATCAATGAATGACTAAACACGTAACAGCTACTATACCCAAAAAAATTCTTTTAGGTAAAACTGCCCAAATGTGGAACATGATACAGAAAGAAAGTCATCAATTCTGTAATAATAGCCTCTTTTAAAACAAAATACGTTCACATCTAGTGTATTAAGGAATAAAATCAATTCGAAATATGGACTGAATTTATCTTCAAACTATTCAAATATCACACAAAGAAAAAGGGAGAATAGTAAAAAAAAACTTCCAAAAATTCAAAAAAAAGGTATAATATTATATTTAAATACACATGCCCACGACGCGGCACCCATTTTCTGCCGCAAAGAGTAGGCTGTTCCGGCAAATTCCCTTTGGCAACGAACGAGTCAAGGACCCAAATTAAATAATTTTAAATAATTCCGAAATCGAGAAAATAGAAAACAAGTCAAACAAATGTGTCTGCTTTACGCTTTGCATAGGCACTAATAGCCGACGCTACAAAATAATATAGAGAAAATAAATTTTTATGCCCTACGCCATGCTAGCAAAATTTTTAGATAATATCGCGCATGAATATAAGTATCTATGCCACGTGGCACTACCTCTGCCACTGAAGCAGAATAAGCAAACACATTAAACATCGATAAAATATTCACTTGAACTGTAAAATTTATTCTTTATTAACTAGGCTTCGTATTCCACCAATTTTTGCGCAATTCTGAAATGACCTGAAATAAGGTGTTTATTCCTACGTATTCTAACGGTATTATTTGAGCAAACATCAATGTACAACTCTTCATTCGATCCAACTTAAAGAATAGCTATCAAAATAAGCAATTAAGGAAGAACCGCCTTCAATATAAAATACATTAACTCCCTTTAAATTAATCGAGTGCGAGACTGAGGAAAATAAATCAATAGGTATTTCAATAGCAGGAAATTAAAAAAAAAATAACAAAAGCTGAATAAAATGTGACAATAAATGAAAATGCCTTACTTACAGTTTAATAGCGTACTATTGCCCTGTAATAAGTATTAAGGCCTTAGTTTTCGATAGCCTTAGAAGATAAGTTTATATTTTCAAACTTACGGTCGTAATGAAATTTGTTTACGTTGACAGGATACGCAATAACTACGGATGCTTTAAAGATTGTTTAAAAGATTATTAACTACGGATGCTTAAAAGATTGTTGGATATGAGGATTTACCAAGTATTCATATATGTGCAAAAAAAAACAGGGATCGAATGCCCACATTAAATCCTAAATGAAAATTTTAGAACTCCTTCAAACTGATCGCTAGTTCTCGCATTAATTAAAATATGCTAGCGTAAAATATGCTACAACCCTTTCCTTAACGATTTAAGCTCGAGAACCCACTAAAAACTAAGTAAAATGACACATTTGGCTAAAAGTCAGTAGGGATACCCCTCACACTCCGGGAGGTAATAAATTTTTTTTTTTACTCTCGATAAGTAATAAAAGCTCAACAAACACGGCGAAACTTTCATATAAAGATGAAATAACCAAATAATCAGCAGAAAACCCAATGAAATACTTGGAAAATGATGTAGGAGGAATTATTCAAAATAGCCACTGGGATTAAAGTGACATTTGGAAAAACGGACGGACCCCTAACCATGGGAAGTTGAGACCAAGGGTTGGCATGGCATACATTATCCCACTACGCAAGCACTTGATCCTCCTTTTCCTTTGAGTAACAACTATACAGATACGAGATTTGCATAACAAGAAGTCATTTAGCCAGGGATTGTAACTTTAATTCGAAAATTTTTCTTTAAAAACAAGAGGATCATCCGTCGTGGGAAACCATGGCAAGCGGGAGTGGTAATGGTGTCATTATCCTGTTACCATTCCCATTTGGCCTTGGCTCTCTATGAGATACTACTACCCAGTTATGAAATGTGAATGATGAATAATAAAGAGTTATAAGCTACAGTTAAAAGAAACAACACTACGCTATGTGGGCCTGCTGGTCAACTGTTGTGACCTGTGGTGCGTTTTATCCCATAGGCTATAATTGTTTGCCCGTGGACTCTCATGAAAAGATCAACTCATCTCTCTATGAAAAGCGACCCGCAAGAATTACCCTACATTGATTTTACTGCTAGAAAATTTACTATAACAAAAGTAACCGCTCAAAAGAATCTGCGAAGAAAACGAGCAAAGAAGCCTCATACATGGGGAAGTTGTGTCAGGTGAACGGATGATTTTAGAATTAGTTTTTGAGCTTAGTTCTGGAATTAGTCCTGGAAGACAGGTTCGGGAACTAATCTTCAGAAATTACTTTCAGTCCCGACATCTTGTTACTCTTTGGATTTATTCTTGGAGCAGTGATTTCCTTACGAAGAACAACTCGAACAGGAAAAGGAACTCATAACTACAAGTGAAAATTAAATAACAAATAAAATAAAAAGGCCAGGTTAATGACTATAACCCATGCAAATCGAAATTAAATCAAAAAGATATAGCTATTACGTAATCATTACTATACCTTAAATAACTATAACTTGATATCAAAGCTTTTAAAGTATATCATTATCGTGTAATCGTTTACTATTCCTTAAACCTAACGTAACCATTATTGAACCAAGCCTATAGAGTTGATTCATAAGACATAATAAAGTGCACCAACGACAAAAAAAAAACAAAAAAAACAAGAACGTTCATGCAAAAAAAAAATTCTTCTTTTACTTCAAATAATAGAAGTTCCCCTTAATGGATGCATGTTATTATAAGAACGTTAATTAATATATTTTATATAATAATACATTTTCAGATACCGGTACACAAGTAACCAACGACCACTGGTTAAGCGAAACGTCAAATCAAGCTACTATATGGTACGTTGCTAATATTAACTCAAAATCTAAATAATAAATTAAAAAAAAGAAGAAGGCAAACATGATAAGATTCCCGAGCCAGTCACAGTTAAATAGTCGTAGACTATAAATTATAACCTCATGGAAACTCAAGAAAAGCCATAGTGTTGATAACATTAATGATTTCTTAAAAGAATGGGGACTTATCAGAACAGTGAAAAATCTCAACTGTCCCACACTACATTATCTTCTAAAAACTCGAAGGATAATCTTGGAACAAAGAATGATCCTGAGATTAAAGGCAACCTTAGTGAATTATAATTTTAGTGCGCGTACAATGACGAGAACACTCGAACACACTAGACTAAGTGCCAACCTGGCGTTCCGAATTTTAATACAAAGGGTCCCAACAACGAAATATAGCTTATTGTCTGAATATATCGCCGAGAACATTTGGTATGATCAAGATGATAAGAACATAACTACAATTTGGCCCATTAAATTTATCTCCATACTAATACACTAAGAACATATGCTAAAAGGTGAAAGCTCCCTTAAGACCTTATACGTCAATTGTGTAAATAACACGTATCTAAATCCAATAAACCCTTCAACGGGATCCGCTATTTTTCAAATCACCACGAGAGACTATAAAGATATAAAGAAAATAACCCTGAACTTCTTCCAACAAGACGAAAATTTTGGAATCAAAATATTCCCCAGCTTAGACGTAATTGTACGAGAACAACTATGTTGTTGCCAGTCGCACGTAAACTTAAGTTTTTCCGTATTAAAAATAATAAATGACGTGTTTTAATTATCCCTATTTTGCCAGAAAGTTATTAGACAAAATATATGAAAGAATGACAAAATCGTCACATTGGAAGGGTAGCGACTCCCAAACCGATTATTAGCTTATGTAATCTACTTGAATACGCCTGAAGACAGTAAGAATAACGTAGTGTTTGAACTTAAAATTCTAAGTTCAAATGTGTCCTCATGGGAAAATTATCGACTTACCAATATGCTGATATCCTCAAGTTCAAAGGCGGCATTGCCTGATGATGCACCCATATTAAAATTAAAAGCCGATATCCGTGGAAGAAACTGTGTATATAAATAATCCCGTTAAAATAAATAATAGAAGAGCCCTCCAACATTATCTAAAGTGTCATGTCTATGTAGATCGATTATTATTTAAAAAGTGCATCATATGAATAAACTAGTAGTGTATGAATATTTTATAAAACTATGAATCAGAGAGTGAATGTCCAAGGATTTAAATACATCGTTAACAAATTGACAAAAAAAGGTAGTTTCTCGAAAGTCTCAATACTTTTAAGCCTGTATGGAACTTTAGAGAATCGAATTACGTTTGAATACACAAATAGCCAAGTGCAAGGTGGCATTGGTGGGCAAGTAGTTCAGCCTCGACCTTAAGTTTCCTTACATTCTATTCAAAAGTAAATGTTTATTATTGGTTAATATGGAGCTTTAGAAGCACCAAATTATGTCAAACGAATAAGTACCCGAGTATGAGGAAATACTGGCGAAAAGGTAGTTTGACCTCGACCTAGAGTAAACCATGATTGTAACTAATCTTGAAAAAATTAACCAGACGAAAGCCAATAGAAACTACCTTTCATTTCAGAACAATGACCAAGGCAATTATCGATACAGAGTTCATAACTATAAAGAAAGCAAAAGAAAATGTGATATACTCCGCAGCAATCCTTATTGTTAATAAATCAGGGGAAAAAGTATTCGCGAAAAAGTGGAACTTCAAATATGATTTAAGGGACTATAACATAGAATCGTATCGTTCTGGACTACGATTGGCAAATAAACCCAAATATCGATCCGTAACAGGAAAGTTGGGAATAAAATACAATGCGAGAAAGGATAAGTACCTTCAATATATGTAGAAGCCACGTGGCTGACGATGTTAGTTGTTCGCGTAACAATACAATCTATATTCAAAACCCAAAAGAATAAAATCGAAAAAATATATAAGAATAGATTACATTGCAATATAAATTAACACTTGTTAATTTTAGAATTAGACAGGAAGATGCGACTAACGAATGCCATCATAATTTTCATTATTCACGCAGTGGCCCAAGACGTCATAAAGCAGGGAATCATACCTAAGCATGGGAACTACCCCCAAAATAGTCATAATGCATGAGAAATATGAATTCTCCTATTCACAAGGAGACTGAAGATTATCACATACGTGAAACCAATGTGGAGCGTCTTCAGCTCCTTTTAAGTGGAATATTTAGTCGTTTACGAGACTGAAGCTCATTGATTCCCCTAACCATGAGGATTTTGTTGATCCAAGTTATGGAAAAATTATGAGACCAGGGAGACAAAACCCAAAGAAAGATTGGGTCAATTCTTGTTTTTTGGTCAAGAAAATAGTAAATATCAGAGGCAACGCTATAGCGCTGCCTATAGTAAAGGCCATACCGCTCCAATGTTTTATTATTATTATTTATTTATTATTTTTTTCCCAGAGGCACTTCGTATGAAACGGGTCGTCATATAAACTTTAAAAGGGGCTCATTCAATTGGAAATTGGGAGTGCTAGGGCCACTTTTCATATTCAAAAACGTGAGAAGTGCAACTAGCCCCCCCACGCCCATTATTTCCTCAAACACATCCCATCAGTATTTTTAGTTAGCTATTTTCTTCAGCAGCTTTGATTTCCAGACAGACTATATATTTTTGAGTAGGACGCTCACTCCTCGTCCCAGGCGCAGGGATTTTAAGTTATTCACTGGGGGCATATAAGTTTTTTGTAGAAGGTCTTGCCGTAGAAACTTCAAAACTGGCTCAATTGATTGGAAATTAAAGGGCTAGTGCCCTTTTTAATAGTCGAAAGTGATTGGAGTGTAACTAGCCCCCCCCCCTCCCCCCCACGCCCATCATTTTTCCAAACACATCCAATAAAAAATTTGAGATAAATGTTTTTTTCACCATAGCTGATTTCAAGATAGAAACAATAATTTTGAGTATGAAACTCCTCCACAAACCTCAAGGCAAGAGTTTTATGTTATACCCTGGGGGCATTTAAGGTTTTTATAGAAGACGTTGCCGTAGAAACTTCAAAACAGGCTCATTAGATTGGAAATTCAAAAAACCTGTGCCCTTTTTAATAGTCGAAAGTGATTGGAGGGCAACTATCCCCCCCCCATGCCCATTATTCCCCCAAACACATCCAATCAAAATTTTGAGATAGCAATTTTGTTCAGCGTAGTGGATTTCTAGATAGAAAATATATATTTGAGGAGGAAACTCCCCCACAACCCTCAGGGAAAGGGTTTTAAGTTATGCCCTTGGGGCATATAAGATTTTTATAGAAGGCGTTGTCGTAGAAACTTCATAACAGGCTCAATCAATTGGAAATTAAAGGGCTAGTGCCCTTTTTAATAGTCGAAAGTGATTGGAGTGCAACTAGCCCCCCCCCCCCACGCCCATCATTTCCCCAAACACATCCAATCAAAATTTTGAGATAGCCATTTTGTTCATTGTAGTTGATTTCCAGATAGAAAATGTATTTTTGAGGATGACACTTCCCCACAACCCTCAGGGCAAGGGTTTAAAGTTATGCCCTGGGGTCATATAAGGTTTTTATAGAAGGCGCTGTCGTAGAAACTTCAAAAAAGGGCTCATTGAATTGGAAATTCGAAAACCTAGTGCCCTTTTTAATAGTCGAAAGTGATTGGAGTATTTTTAAAAAGGAAAAGAATTAGTGTCAGTTCCAATGTGTCAATAGAGAAAATGTTAGGGGAGGTTGCTTTTAGTGATTGATTTGGGTCATATTGCTGTTAAAATTTCTTGTTTTTTTGGCCAATCTACCTCTATTTACTTTGCCGCATGTGTTTCCATCAATCCATTTTCCTAATAAAAACAAGCCAGTAAAATAGCAGCACTTTACATTAATTTCTTAGCAACTCAATTTTTTGTACTGAGTGGCTGAAAAATTAGGAGAACCTCACTCTTCAATATGTGACACTCTTTCGAGTGTCGAGTGTCACATTGTTGAGGGTGAGATAATCTCTACTTGATATTTTAAAATAACTTATTTTGGTTGAACCGGTTTTTATAAAGAATCGGTTCCCTGTTTTCTTTTTCCTGGTTCTACCTATCAAAATTGAGTATTATTATGAAAAAATCTATTTGGATACAAATGAAATCAGATTTTTTTAACATTGGTAAATTTAAAATTTTATTTCTACTGTACTGAACTAAGGCTAATTTATTTTACAAGTTGAAAATGCTTTATCAAGCGACAGAGAGGTTTAGTTGAACTTCCTAAACTCTTTAATGCCTCCTAAAATTTAACATGTCTCCCTGGGAATTTTCTAGAATATCTCAGGACAATGTAAATTGGAATCTGACTTCTAACAATACGGCTCTACATCTTTTGATGATGAATCTTAATATTTGCGGGTTCTAATGGTAGCTTGGCCTTAGGTTTAAGTTTTTAGATTAAATATGCCAGTTTATATAGATTTTTGGGCAGATGAAACTATTGGGGATTTTTTTGGTTAGATAGGAAGAGTGAATAGCACACAAAAATTCTTCCATTAATACGATTTAATGTTTCTATTTGTCTTTTTGAAAAGGTAGAGGGGGGCTAGTTTATTTTTGTATATGTAAATGATTGTTAAATTGTGTTTGTAGCTGAAGGAGTTTCCCTGAAAAGAAATTTATTTTCACAGATTATTACTTTAAACTGGTTTTGGTTGCACTATTGACTTGGCCTTGTTTTCAGATGGCAATCAGTATGAACAAGCACTCAAAATATTAGCCATTATAAGAGTATATGATCTAGTATATTCAGCATGGAATTCTATGTGAACACATTGATTATGATAATTTATTTTCAAAGCAAGAAAAATACAAATGTCACAAGGCGCCTTCCTGATGCTCCTGTAGACTTATGCTGCTGTAAGATCAAACAACGAAACAAATACCGCTGAACAACTCTTAATTGACAACATGTTAATTTATACTTATTTGAATAATAAACATCAAGAAAAAATCACTCTCTTATCTCTTTTATACTCTCTTCTCGAAATTCACTTTCAGAAATCAATCCGCAGAAAAAAATCTATATTTTGCATTAATATTTTGAATTGGCGAGTAATAGAAGACAGCTATTGCCATTATATTAAAGGGATGACGGAGTTCTTATAGCTTAATAGTTAGCCAAAGGAATTAATAATGCTCCGATAAAATAGGGACAGAAGTAATAGTGGGGCAAAAATTACTCTTAGATAAAAAAAAACTAGACATTACCACCTTGTTTCCAACTTGGTGATCTCTGGACAGCTCTTAGTAGACTGGACACTTTGACAAGTGATGAGTATGGGGTATGGGACTGTACTTCTTTTGCAACCATAATATATTCTCAATTTAATTTGGTAATATTTTAAGTTTGGTAATATTTTGGCGTTTGTAACTAAAAAAACTATGAAATCAAAAGCGATTTGAGAAACGTGGCTGTCAATAGAGATAAGTAATTCTTGAAGAGAGCTTTAATTTTGCTAGTTGCTGCCTCAGAAAGACAGATATAGGGGTGAAATCATCTATGGCGTTGAGAAGCGGGGAAAGGGCTAGGACATAGATGAAGAGTGAGAAGGAAGGTGATCTTGTTTTCGAGGTGACATCAAGGTAGAAAATTTAGTGTTTACGGTAGGATAATTTTCAACTGCAGAAACTTGAGTCGCATTGGCACGTTAGCCGCGAGAGACAAAATTAACATGGGGGTGGGGCTCAAGGGGATAGGGTCAGAAGAAGTAAAACTTGAAGAGATAATGGGAGGGGAGGGAAGATGGAAAAGGGAAATGGAACAGAGCGTGTCTGGGCAAGGAACTATCTATTTTGACAAAAAAATGATGAATGCCCAAACTAGTTGGCCACTTCCTAGACTTTGGAGATAGGATTAAAGTTGCAAGGGGAATGCTTTTGGGAGGTGAACAAGCAAGAGGGTGTTGGGGACGGGTCAATTGGATTAAAAAGGTCTTTGAGGGTATGGTGATGGAACAAAAGTAGATTCTGTGGACGTAGAGAAACGTCTTTAGGCATATTGTATTGTCCCACATCGGGCTGGGAGGAGGACATGGTTGGAGGTAAAACGTTAAATGATCAAGATGAGAAGGGGGATTCGGAAGATTTCTACCTTGCTCTTAAAAGAGTGGGGTTTTAAACTTCCTATCCACTGCTGCTGATGGATGAGCAACATTTCATGATTCATCAATACAATATAAAACAGAACAAAGGTCAACAAGGTAAAAACTGCACTTATGAGACACGGAAATAGCTGGACTAAAGTTACGACAGATACGTCTATATAAAAACTATCAGTTTTTATGAAACTCGTAAAAAACACAATTAAAATAGCTACAAATCATATTTTCTTTTTTGATTGTTCTTAATGTAAAACAAAACTCAAAATGAAACTTTGATGTCAATTATTATGTTGATTCCTAATATATAATATTCATTAGGTTTAATCTTACCAATCAAAAGCTACGAGCTTGAGAAAATTTGCTTGATTTTACAAAAATGGAGGTAACACCCCTAAAAGTCGTGAAAGCTTAATAAAAGTCACAGCATCTGATTCAGCGTGTCAGATGACCCTACTGTAGAGGTTTCGAGCTCCCTTCTGCAAAAATGTAATATTTTTTTTTGCCAGTAGTATCACAGATGTGTGTTTTTTTTTTCAGGGGTGATCGTATCGCCCCAATAGTCCCAGACTATTGAGAGAGGGCTCCTTCGAACGGAAATTAGAATGCCCCCCCCCCAATGTCGTCTGCTCAAAATTTAAAAATTACTCTCTGAGGTAATTTTTCTTTGGTGAAGGAAGTTTCTGGGGAGTGGACTTTGCACAGGAAATTTTACAATCCTTCATGTTGACAGAATATCTATTCCAAATTCTTTCTGTTTTTTTCACTTTCTGTGTTCCAAATGACTCTTGTGCATGCGATCTTTAGAGAAATGTTCGGCAAACTTAATAACCAAAGAGGCAAGTATGAACATTACAATAATTTTTAAAGAATTGGGAGCCAAATCTTCTTCTTTAGTTAACTTTTTTTGGTACTTGTTTATTATATGGTACACACTCGAGAAGTGAAGTTAGGTTAAAAAAAGTGAAACTTGTGCTGTATCATTTATGTCACAAGACTTGTCAGTCGCTATTTATTAAGCCGGAACCAGTTTGAGATCTTCGATATGCTGTGTGTTTATATTTGAACAAATTGTAATTGTTCTGTCTTTAATGGTTTTGGCAGACACTTGTAACTAGAATTCTCTTCAAAATATCTGCTGTTGCTCTTAAAACATTTCAACTTAAACAAAAAATTATATATGTTCTCGATTTATAATAGAATTGAATGTATCAAAATAAAATGCAACTTTTTTTCGAAGGTTTTTTTTTTTAATGAAAATATTATTGCGCCTTCGTAGATGTTTGTGCCAGAGCCGCACTTCGTAGATGTCATGTGCGGCCAGAGCCGCACATGAGGCTCAGGAGCCTCTGTTTTCTAAATTTTTTGAGGATCAAAAATTTTAAAAATTTTAAAAATAAAAATTTTTTTATAAAAAATTATAAAATTTTCTTAAAGAACAAGGTGTTCTATTTCCATCACTTTGTTTTTTGGAACTACATCTTTGCCCTAAATTTACTAAAGACTCTAAATACTCTAACTTGAATACTACTACTTACGACTGAATGCAGAACCAAGCTGCCCTAAGCCAAGAGACGTGCAAATGTCTCTTTGCGTTGGACACTACTCACAGTACAGTCTCATTAGCATATTCAAAAGTTTGGAGCTTCCAAGTTTGCATACTTTTCTAGGGATCAAGTAAAAAAAAAAAGGCAAAAATATTTCTGTCAGCGGACACTTGAAGTTACAGGTTAAGGGAAACTGGGAATATCTTCATACATAGAGCGCCAATGCTAGACTTGGTAGATTATTACTATTTAGTATTTACCAGGGTCGTGTCTAAGAGGTTTGGAACCCCCTCCCGACATAATTTTTGGATTCGTAATATGATCTTTAAATATATTTATAAATAAACACTTTTATCATCCTAGTCCCCAAAAAGAGTGGGGTTTTTTTGCGGATAGAATATAATGTTCATTGTGAACGTTATGTTTTTTTTAGCTTTACATAACGATATTGAGTACTCACTGGATAGTCTAATAAAATGACGTACGAAATCGAATAGATGTACCCAGAAAGAGAGTAAGATCTTATAGCCTTGAACAATTTATAAGCGAAAGAGAGTTATATATTGTATCCCCGTTCATTGAGAAGACCCAACATAATAACATAGAAACCCAGAAATTTGAATTTTGACGCAAAAAAAAAGAAACAAGTATTTTTCCAAAATAATTTAGATCCGAATGTAACCAAATTTTCGAATAGCTTTCTGGTTAAAATAAAATCAGTCGGACGGGTGCTCAAAAGAATCTGTTAATAGTTTCCTCCAATATTCTAATGTTGGTTGGCAGACATGTCTTTCTATTCTTCAAAACTTTTTTATTCTTCAAAACTATCACACATCACAACTGATCCGTAAAGATGAGCATACAACGTAACCCCTCATGGCTCCTGATTAAGTACTAACCACAGTAATGTTATCAGAGGCAATGGTTTATTGGTTTCCATAGAAAAGGTCCTGAGGCCTCAATTTTTTTCTAGAGTCACTTCATATAGAAAGTTTGGTCTTATAAACTTGGAGGGGGCTGATTCAGTTGGAAATCGGAAGTTCTAGTGCCATTTTTGAGAATGAAAAGAGATTGGAGTGCAGCTTGCCCCCTGCCCCTTCTACGCTGTCTTTTCCTCAAATGCATTCAATCAAAACTGTGTGATAACCATTTTGTTCAAAATAGTTCTAAAATCAAATAAAAAAAAAACGGGCTTAGCAAAGTCCCCCAGAGCCCAGAGGCACGTGTTGAAAGTTATTCTCTGGGTGTATATAAGGTTTATATGGAAGGGTTGGTCGTATAAACTTTGGAGGGGCTCATTTGATTGGAAATTAAAAGTCCTCTTTTTCTTTTTAAGAGTCAAAATCTATAGGAGGGGAACTAGACCCCCGCCCCCTTTTTCCCCAAATGAATCTGAACAAAATATTCAGATATATATATTTTTCAAAACAGATAAAAGATCAGATAACAGAAACTCCTAGGTTGCCACAACCCTTCCAGAGCCTGGGTGCCCGTGTAAAAGTTGTACCCCGGGACATATAAGGTTTTTATACAAGGGATGGTCGTATAAACTTTGGAGGGGGCTCGTTTGATTAGAAATTGAAAGTTTTAGTGCTCGTATTAAGAGTTAGAAGGGACTGGAGGGCAACTAGCCCCTCCCCCCTCACCCTCTTTCCCCCAAAAGCATCCCGTCTAACCAATGTAAAGATAGTTGAAAGCTCAATTTAAAAAATAAGTCTAGGGTCGTCGCAACGCCTCAAGAGCCTGGGGGCATAAGTTAAAAGTTACACCTTCGGATGTGTAAGTTTTTTTTGATAGGGTGGTCGTGTAAGCTTTGAAGGGTGCTCGATTGATTGAAAATTGAAAGTTTTAGCACCTGTATCCAGAGTGAGAAATGATCGGAGGGCAACTATCCTCTCCCAATGCCCTCTTTTCCCCGAATGTATCCCATAAACATTTTGAGATACCCATTTTCTTAAAGATAGTTAAAAGATCAAAAAATTTTTCACGGATGAATGCAAGGTTTTTATGCAAGGGGTGGTCGTAGCTTCGGAGGACGCTCATTCGATTTTAAATTGAAATTTCTAGTTTCTTCCTTAAGAGCGAAGTGATTGGAGGGCAACTAGTAACCCCCCCCCCTCGCTCTCTTTTCTCCAAACGCACCCGACCAAAATTTTTAGATAGCGATTTTGCTCGAAATATTCCAAATATCAGATAACAAAAGTTTCGGGGTCGACACAACCCTCTGCAGCTCGGGGTAAGTGTTGTAGGATATTATCCAGGGGCATGTTAGGTGTGTATGGGAGTGTGGTCGTATACTGTTTGGAAAGGGCTCGTTTGATTGAACATTAACAGTTCTAGTTCCATGTTAAGTGTCAAAATTGGCCGGAGGGCAACTAGCCCTCCCCAGCGCTTTTTTCCAAGTAAATTCGATCAAAACTTTGAGATGGCCATTTTGTTCAAAATAATTCATGGATCATATAGCAGTGTCTCTGGGGTTGACACAGCCCTGCAACTCCCAGGGTTAAGTGTTGTAAGTTATTGTCGATGGGCATATTAGGTTTGATGGAAGGGGACGGTCTTATAAACCATGAAGGAAGATCATTTGATCGGAAATTGAAAGTTCTAGTTCTCCATTTTAAGAGTCAAAAATGACTCTTAAGGCATCCCCCCTCCACGTATTATTTTACCTAAATGTATCTGTGCTAAAATTTGACATAACCGGTGTCCTCAAAAGAGACCAAATATTATTTAACAATACTGTCAAGGTGGTTAAAACCCCCAGAGCCCTAGGGCAAGGGCACAGGGTCAAACTTAGGCCCCGGATTATATAAGTTTTTGTGGAAAATGCAGCTGAATAAATTTTAGATGAAGCTTATTTGATTCAAGATTTAAATCTATCGAATTTTTTTTTTAAAGAAGAAGGAGTTCTGTACACGCGGCCTTTTTTTCGGAACTATATCTTTGTCTGAATCTACTGAATTGTTTTTTCGTTAAAAGGTATATACATTGTTGTCAAACTTCTTTTATATCTCTTTTAATTATGTTTTTCGAAGTTGAAGATGCTTTACCAAGCGACATTAAGGAGCAGGTTGACATTTCAGACCCTTTTTTGTTTCCAAAACTAGAAAATGGTCTAACGACTACTTTTTCCATCATTTCGGTGTCATGTAAACTTGAACCTGAGTCTCAGGAATTTGGCTTAATATCTATCACCGATCCAGGTAAAATATTCAAAGCTCCGAGATCAACTTAATAAGATAACAATGACTAGTATTTGACTAGAAAAAGTAAAATATTAGTAATATAGAATTAACAATTAATAGAATTAATAAAAAAGTTATATAGAAAAAGAAAGAGTAAACTCTAAATTGAATGCTTACTACTTAGTAGTAAGTAAAATTACTTACTACTGAATGCGTTCCCACCATCAGGGGACGACACCCTCATTTCAGAGCCATATTTGACCACTGTTATCACTGTAGCTTTATTTTTGGTTTGGAGACGTATTTTTCTTCTATTGTTCCAATTTTTTTTTCTCAAAAACACCCCTGGGCATTATCTATTCTTCTTTAACATTTTCATTGCATCCACCACCTTTACTAATAATAAACTTACTTGAACTTCACTTGACCACTTAAATTACAATGGCTTCCCAGTCTCGTAATCTTTTTATTTCTATTTAAACTCCTATTTCTCATCTTGTTATTTTATTAAGTACGTCACTTCTTTTTATTTTTCTATACTTTATTCAACGATTATTCCTTTGTCATTTCACTGTTTATATCCTCAGCATTTGGTCGTGGGTCGCTAAAATTTTGAAATGTAGATTTTACGGAATTACGCGAAAGACGAGAAAAAGAGGCTAATAATAGACATAATCATAGGAAGAGCTTCCAAGCACCCCAACGATAATTTCTTATAGATTTAATCCGTAGGTTAATCCTTAATCCAATAATGGAAAATAAAGATGTACGTTTGTATATCTTCAATCGCGGAAAAAAAACTGAATTGAACGATAGACCAGACTAAGACTTGGTAGCAAAAATTCAATCCAACTTAAATCGTAAAGCCTAAAATGCGTTTGAAGAATTGTGGATTGAAGATGGTGGTTGATGTGATTCATATTCGGAACACATGATCAAAGAATCTACAATTAAAACAAAAAAAAAGTCAGATACTTAGATTCAGTTCCTCTACAAACTGATAGACATAGAACGGAAAAATTAAGGAATTTGAAAACATAATTCACATGAAATGAGAATAAAATTGGGAAGCAGAAATGTGGGGATGATACCATTGGGCAGAAGAGAAAAATATATTTTGAATAAATAGTATGAATATAATTTGTACGGTTTTAACTTCCCAGATTGTTTTACTGAAAATAGTCCCAATAGAGGGAAACTTATTTAAAAAAATCTTGGGTCGTAGCCGATGATAGCAAAAAAATTTATGCGTTTGCTGAATCTTACAAAGGTCAGTGAAACTTGACCAGAAGGTTGGTTTAAATGGCTGTTGATTCTTGTCACCGATCAAACTTAAGTGCCGACTAGCGTCATTAATATATCGTAAGTCAACCGTATCGACACAATTAAAGCAGTATGTTATAATGTAGATAAGTATTCAAGATGATTAGCCCGGGTTAGAATATAAATTTCAAAGGTTTTTTTTACCGTTCTTAGAAAAATGGTAATTTTGCTTTTCCATTATCTCCTCTTCCAAGCACCGTAGATTTGGCCCTGTCCGAGTAAGGTATTGGAAAAAATATTTTAGCTGATAAAGCTAATTAAAAATCATGTGCTCTATTTTAGAAGATATTATATGTATTTTATAGGAATTTTTTTTTTCTCATGGGTTGAATTTTCACAACGAGGGAGGGGGATATTTTCAGGCTTTTTTTTCCAAAACTAAGTAAATCAAATTTTTAAAACCATTTTTTTAAATGAAAGTTATGATCAACATAAAAACATCAAATGAAAAAGAAATATTCCACATATAAGAGAGGTTACACATCCGTCTGCCTTTCAATTTTTAGACTTAAGTATTTTAATGCATTGCAAACGACTGTTATTCCAATTTAGCAGCCTTTTTTTTTGTCAAAATGAAGGTCTCGGAGGCGTGCTTATTTTGCTTTCACGAGGTAATCTTATCGAACAACCAATGGTCCTAAATTATCCAGAGAAGAGTCACTCAAACGACAATTAAAAGTTCTAGTGCCCATTTTAAGTAACAAAACAACTCTGTTCAGCATAGTTTAAAAGTCTAAGCATTTCGGGATAACCTGAACGTCTACAGCCCATGGTAAAATGGTTTTTTCTTGGGCCTGGTCATTTGTTTACTTATAGTATTTGCTTATAAAGAGTTTACGGATATTTTATTTTTTTTGGGGGGGGGATTTCTGATGGAATACATTTTCCACCATAAGAATTTTCCATGAGAAGAAAAATTTCTAGGGGCGAAGTTTTCGGGCCAGTTTACATCTAAAACCGTGGAAATTATG
Organism: Artemia sp. Qi Xiang Cuo; assembly: GCF_049724085.1. NCBI lineage: Eukaryota > Metazoa > Arthropoda > Branchiopoda > Anostraca > Artemiidae > Artemia > Artemia sp. Qi Xiang Cuo. Next base: position 59,022 of record NW_028300600.1, read on the forward strand.
ACCCTAAAACTGATTTTATTTTTTAATCTTCCCTCCTGACTTCACATTCAATCGAGCTTTTGGTAAAACAGCTGGTACTAACGAGCCGTAAATAAAGAACAGTCAATGTCACTGGTAAGTGAAAATCCAAAAGTTTTTATTGAAATATAGGCAACTAAAATTCACAATTAAATCTTGGATTATTTTTAATGAATTCAAGTAAGCTATAATAAAAGGAGAAAACCTTGTAGCTTGGTCTACAAAAAGAATTCTCAAATCCCACATTTTGAGCTAATTTCCAATGTCATTTTTTTCTTCTTAAGTGTGTCTAAGCCTTCCAAAAAGGTTACATTTATAACAAAAAGAACAAAGATATTTCATTGCCATTCACGACACATGGAGGATTGACAGTTTATAAGCACTTAAAAACAATCGAATTATTAGTCAAAGAATCAGTCAGAAGACACTCATCCAAAGGGAAATTTCAAAGGCAAATTTAATCATAGTCGAAAGAGAACAATATAAAACTATTTTGCATGCTTCAAAAGACTTTCCTTAATTAAAATGCTACCACATTCCAGGATTTTATTTACAAAGGCATCGACAGGTAAATCAATTCAGTGTGCTTCGCCAGAATAGAGTTGAACACTCGTCTTCATTACCAGTATTCTTACTTGTGCAGTTGCAAATGTTCAATATTTAGATAAATGAAATCAAAGTATAACCTAGAAACATACAACTGTTTAGGCCAAAATTTCTACTCTGCTATTCAGACAAAAAAAAGAGAAAAAAGAGAAGATAAGAGTAGATAAAATCACAAGAACAAAATTAAAAAGAAAGGCTGAAAGATTCCAAAAATATGCCTTTGATAACACAGCCCTTTAAAGCCCCTGCGGATGGGTCTTTAAATTTTAAAATTTGCCCATTGTTTATGTGTAGTATTTATTATTGGGAAGTATACACGATTTCGGGGAAAGATTTATGCTTGGGATGGGTTATTTGTAGATTTTGTTCCTGGAGAGAGAAATTTTAACTGGAAATTTTACACTTAGGGGATTTGACATTTGAAATTATTTTTATTTGTTTTACTTTCTCTGTGTCCGGTTTGTTTTGCATATGGTAATGTTCCTGCGGAATTTTTGGCGTTATTTGATTTCTGCAAAAAAATTCCGTGGAAGGGGGGGGGGGTTTCTGAAGTTCTCGGAAAGATGATTATAGCTTAAAGTCTTGTTATGTTATCAAATGAAAATATACTGAGGATAATTTAATATATGATAAACGCTGGCCACCTATTTAAAGTATCTGGTTCTCCCTGTTCCCTCTAAATGGCATCGAACTTCGATAAACTTACACAAAATTTATGTTATAAAAATGAAGTTATCAGAAATAGATCTACAAGCCGCACAAGTCCCATGAAAATTGTATTAGGCCTTATTACTTGCCTAAAACCTGATTTGTAATGTTGTAATCAAGTTAAACAAAAAGTAGATATTAAGCAGTTCATCTAAAAGACCTACGAATAATGTGAATTTTTTAGGTTTCTTCTGAATATAATAATCCCTTTTCTTGCATATTTAATTTAAGTCCTTTTATAACCCTTGAAAATAATAAATTCTATCTATAGTTTTTTTATATAAAAAAGGGCTAAAGCATTGGTTTCAAACTTACTAGTTCATTATAACTAAAAAAAAGTTCAAAAACAATTCTGCAATGTTTTTTAATTATCCTGTTCGGCCGGTTAAAACTGTCATTTCACATCAATGCAAAAAAAAATATCACAGTCGACAGTATTTTAACCTTTTTTATACCCAAAAACCATAGAAAGAAACCATTATTTTCAACGGTCCAAAGATGCTTAAAATTGAAGTTGCAAGGAAAGCAGTTGACGTTCCAATAACTTCTCCATATTTACAAAAAAAAACTGTACAAAATTAGAATAAAAAAAATTGAAATGTTTAATAAAATCCTATAAAAATTATCTGAAGTGTGTTTTCTAAAACAAGAATGAAATAAAAGCTTACACACTACAAAATAAAGGAAAATAAACGTTTTTCTTCCATTAAGACAGGTATAGAACGTGTTTCAAGGTATTGGCAAAGCCTTAAAAATAACCTTATAGTCATAAATATCTTGTCAAGAGCTTTAAAACACCTTCCTATAGTATAATGTAGTCTCAAATTTTTTTCCTGGAAGTTTCATTCTCCTAACTCAATAACTTTCCAAGATAAGAAGAAGCCCCTCAACTAGAATTTTGATTTAGATTATCTCTTAAACACTCTTTCAAGATATAATGATTGATGCCACACAGTTTTTCTAAGCCCCCTCCCAATGGGGTGAGATATAGCCCTTGGCTATAGGGTAAGACATCCCAGTACTAAAACAAATAGTTTGACCAAAATATATGGTTCCTACACAGGAATAATAGGCTTCTATTTTCGGACATAAAAATGACTATTTGCAATTTAAAATATATATATTGAAATTTATTCCTTAAAGTTTTGATAATTTCTTTTTATTAAAGTTAAGAAAGTGAAAACATTTAAATTGTATTTTCTGTGAAGTAAAAATTATGTTTTGGTCTTGAGAAGGTATGGGGGTTTAAGAGTCAGGTGGGGTTTACATCTACAACCCCAGATGGATCCTTACTATGAAGAATGCAGCAGCAGTCATAAGGTATCTTAAGTAGCGTGTGGAGAGCAAATGACGGAGAATAAATCACACCATCTCTTAATTCATGTACAATATTGTTAGATGAGTCAATAGTTATAACCATCTCATGTTAGCATTCTTATTTACTCTCTTTTCGTTCTTATTCTTTCCTTCGTTATTTTCCTCCTTATTGTCTCTCCTTTCCTTGCAAGAAAACGGGAACAGATGATCCCTGTAAAACGCGAAGCTCTTCAAATTTAAAATAAATGAGCTTGTTGTATTTGTTAGTAATATATGCCTTATTAACGATAATACACGAAAATAAAAGATACTTATTACCGTTATCTGTCAATTAAGACAAGCCACAACGCTAGTTACGATGAGGTTGTAGCTCATAAAAAAGCTTTTATTTGCCTCTTTTACTAGCACTGAGCTACTTAAGCGTTAAATCTAAATTAAACAAAAATGTAGTTTTTTTCGGAAGTTTTTTCTCTTTTTATTATCTTGGCTTTTTAGCTTTTACCCCCCCCCCCCTCCTGAATAATGCTCTGCTGTTGTGTAAAGATTTTCAGTAGTACAATGAATTATAGAACAAACAGATAAAGAAAAGAAAGAAACCTAAACTTAAATTGAGGTCAATTAAATTCTAAAAGATAAAGGAAGGAAGGGATAAAGAGAAAGAAATTGAGGGGAGAGAGAGTTGAAGGAAGAAATTTTAGGGGAGAAAGAAATAAAATCAGGAATCGGCTGTTAATTGTATCTAAGTGCATAATATTTTGTTGGACTTTTTAAGTGTCAAGTATATTAAGTTAGGTGTATGCACTGTTAAGTATAGGCTTATATACATTGTTAAGTGTATATAAGTATAATATAATTTCTTAAACTCTTTATGATTGTAGAAGTGTTTTAACTGTTATATTTTTCTCCGGGTTGAATTTTAAATATTATTTTCTGTTATTTCTATGAAATGAAACAGATTTTTAAATCATAAATTTTCATTCATCCAATGTTTCTCAATATAATATATTTACGTAATACTCTTAGCTGTAGTATTGACTTTCAATTTACTTTATCCACAAATTTCAAAAGTAATGAATTCAAGTACTTGTGGAATTGGTGGTGAAACTCAACCGAGTCTCTTGCGTTAAAACTACTGCGGAAAGACAGAGAATCATCTTTGATGCTAGAACTTCATATAGACACTGGTTGTGAAAAGCTTTCACCTATAAAATGTGATATCTGCCCTGCTGTAGTTAGAGATTATAGAAGCTTTGTGGCTCATTTTATTGAGCATCAAATGGGAGAAAC